>NC_045970.1:59557079-59750638 GCF_010909765.2 Amblyraja radiata | reverse complement strand
TTAGCAAAATTATATTATTACAGTCATCTTACATTACATCCTCATAACTGTAAACTGTATCTAAACTTAACACTTATAATGGTTCATTCCACTCATCTTTCTAATCACTCTAGTTCTACCTGTATCTCTGCCTCTTCCCTTTTTAAATATCCTAATCTAATTTGCAGATTTCTTCCTGTTCTTGATATTCTGCTAAAATTAACATTTCCTCTGTTTCTGTTCCTTATTTGTAGGTGGGATCTGACACATGACTGCAGGTTTTCGTTTTTCAGTCACTCTCTGTCGCTCAATTTCCTGGCGCTACGCATTTATCTGCTCTTGTTGTATAATGAGATTCTGCAATGCATAAACATTTGTCCATTGCTCAGTAAAGGAAGCTCCATGCTGGACTATACTGAAGTGTCCTAATCGCAATCGGTCCTGCATACTTTTGTCTCGACCAACAAGCCTCTCTTCTTTAGACTTTTCTATTAACAGCGTTTTGCTCATCATCACACATTTATTTAACCGTTCTTTGCAACGTTTAAGCATTTTCTGTTGTTCGTCTATTTGTCTTCTTAAATCACCTTTCTGGTTATTCATCAAGAAGTAGGACCTATATTGTCTTTGCCATACAACAGTGGCTTTGATTTGCGCTCTGTATATTTCTCTTACTACATAAGCACAGTAGTGATACTGCACTACAACTGCTGTATAAATCGGTTTGAGGAAGTCTTTCCTATATCATTTAAGCCTTTTGTATCGTTTCAACCTTTTCTGTTGTGCATCTATTTGTCTCCTTAGGTCTTTCCTATACCAACTCATATGGAGTACTGACTGCACTTTTACAGTAGCTCTCTTTTGCTTAACCCACTGCCTAACCACCATATTGTTGTAGGCAGTTTGAATGGTAATAGTTGCATCCCTCATTAACTGATATTGCACAAACTGGGAATGCCCTATTTTGCATGCTTTGTACCATCTCTGGACCGAAATGACTGCTTGTCGCATAGCTCTGTACCGCACCCTTAATCGGTAACCACGGTATGCAGCTTGCAGAGTGACTACAGCCGCCTTTTGCATCAAGAAATGCTTTCTTGTAATGCACATTCTTATGAATGACTCAATACAGCGCGCTGCCCTGGTTTTCTCTACCAATACTCTGGCTTTGATCCCGCGGTATAAGGCCTGAATACACACCACTGCTTCTCTCAAACTATCATACTGTCTCACTTGGACATCTCTTATCTGGCATGCTCTGTATCGTTGCTGTACCGCAATGGCAGACCAGCGTAGTTTCTTAAAATACTGACGCTGTTTATACATCTGATAATAAGTCTGTATGACCTTGGCAGATTTATGCATGCCCCGCAGTTGCCTTCGAACAAGCATTCCACGGTAGGCTGCTTGAAGCAGTACAACGCTTCTGCATACCTTCATGTAAGTTTTGCGATCACTTTCCATTTGAAGGTGTGCCCTATAATGGGTTCGTACTATTATAGCTGCCAATCTCATTGCCTTGTATTGACGGTATACTCTGTGCCTTCTAAATGCTGCTTGTATTACCGTTGCTGCCTTCTGTTTGTTCTGGATCTCTCTCCGTACATTCATACCCCTGAATGCAGCTTGAATAGCTAGGGTTGCCCTTTGGATGATAATTTCTCTTTGCCTTTGACTTCTGCCACTTTGCATTTGCCCTTTGTCCCTTAGCACTTGACTTGTGTCCCTTTGCACTTGACTTGTGTCCCTTTGCACTTGACCTTTGTCCTTTTGCACTTGACCTTTGTCCTTTTGCACTTGACCTTTGTCCTTTTGCACTTGACCTTTGTCCTTTTGCACTTGACCTTGGTCCTTTGAGACTCTCTGCCCTCTTTAGTTCAGGCTCCTTGCCTCTGGATACCCTTGGAGGTTTTGGCGAGAAATGAGCCATTAAAGCCTCCTTACACTCCTCATACATTTTATCTGTGGGCTTTGCTGTCAACAGTAACATACGTAAGGTCTGATAACCCTCTCTTCCTAAGCCTAATATGAACCATGCCCTCTTCTTCTCCTCTGCAGCAATATCATTACAAATGAAACAAGCCTCCAAGACGTTGGTCCATTTCTCAAAATTACACCCAGAATCTAACTGGGGCACGTTTCCTACAATTTGAAAAGCCATGCTACCTGTTGCTATTCAGGTGCACTATCTTCTTTTCTCTCACTGTGTATTCTGCACAAGACTTAATCCTTCTACATGCTAAGAAGTGATCCAGCCCACTGACTATTACTAATTCTTATAATAATAGATTTATACTATTAACCAACATTTCATGTTAATAGACATTTAGAACATGTTAACCATATTCCTGCTATGCACACAGATTTACTATTAATAACAGTCCCGCTTTTACTGTGAAGGAATAGTGAACAACGCATTACATTCTACAGTCCTGCTTTTACTTTGATGGATTTCACTTGTCCAGCTTGTCGGCCTATGGACACCGGTGCCTTCTCGACCTCTCGAGCTGTCCCCACCGGTACTTTTGTTGCTGGCCTCGCCAGACCTCCACTTTTGCTGCTTTCTGTTTGCTGGCTCCTCCGGGCTTCACCGTTACTTTTGCTGCCGCTGGCTCGCTGCCAAGTCGACTACTGCTGCTCTGCTGACTTGCCTGCCCGCTGGCTCCACAGCCCTCACGCTGCTCTCCACTGGACCCGCTGCTCGGCTCGTCGCTGGCTCCGTGGACACCCTGCGGAAGGTGTGTCGCTGCTAGTTACTGCTGCTAGTCGGGGGCTGGCTAAGCACTGTGTTCCGCTTCTCTCGCGGCCGGCTTTCTCCCTCGACCGGGTTGACTCTTCTCCCAGCCGGGCTGACTCCGTTTCGTCGGTGGCTTCACTGGACCTGCCCGTGACCTACCCCTCACTCGACGTCGTTGGCGGCTCCAGGGCCTGGCTGTGGGCTACACAGCCCTGGAAAAAGTCCGAAGTCGGTGGAGGCTACTGGGCCTCTTCTACCCCTTTGCCTTGGTTACACAGCCCTGGAAAATGTTCCAGGTAAGTTGACACCGTCGCCGGCCTGCTGGTTAGACAAAATTTGACAAAAAAAAAACCTCAGTCTAAAATGAGTAACAATCCGAAGGACGACATCTTGCCACGTAGACACAACATAGAGATAGCCTGACAAAACTCGCCGACTTGTACAGCTGATGTTTTAAATGCAGTCTCAGACATAGAGGGATCTGCAGGCCTCTCTTGTCCAGCTCGCAAACAACTGCGACACAGCTCTGTATCTACAGTTCAAACTGTTAAACAATCCTGTGTGTTGCAAAACAGTCCTGTGGGTGAGTTCACAAACTCTATCCCATCCTCGTCGCCAATTGTAGTGTATTTTGGGTACTTGGAACTGACTCAAAAGAACTCTCAGATACAGGAGTAAACTAACAAGCTTCTTTATTGTAGGACGCCACCATTGGAGCAAATTGGCTCCATGGAAGAAAGCAGAGGGTAATGGTGGAAGGTTGCTCCTCAGACTGGATGCCTGTGACTAGTGGCGTACCTCAGGGTTCGGTGCTGGGTCCGTTACTGTTTGTCATCTACATCAATGATTTTGATGGGAACATACTGGGCAAGATTAGTAAGTTTGCTGATGATATAAAAGTGAGTAGTTTTGCAGATAGTGAAGATGGTTGTGAACGATTGCAGCAGGATCTGGATCGATTGACCAGGTGGGCGAAGGAATGGTTGATGGAATTTAATGCAGAGAAGTGTGAGGTGTTGCATTTTGGGGCATCAAACTAGGGCAGGACCTACACAGAGAATGGTCGGCTTCTGGGTAGTGTTGTAGAGCTGAGGGTTCTAGGAGTACAGGTGCATGGTTCCTTGAAGGTGGAGTCACAGGTAGATAGATTAGATTAGATTAGATTTACTTTATTAATCCCCTTATTCAGGGGAAATTCAGATATCCTTGCAGCACACTAATAAAAATACAACATAGCATTCGTGAAGTTCAACACCAAAACACAAAAACATCCCCCCACAGTGGTTCCCACTGTGGGGGAAGGCACAAAGTCCAGTCCCCATCCTCTTGTCCACCCAGAGTCAGGCCTATTGAGGCCTCCACAGTCGCCGCCACGGCGCCCGATGTTCTCGCCGGGTGATGATGCTCCGGCGTCGGGAGAACCCCCAGCGGCTTGGGGTGCCAGGAACGGCCGCCTTCCCACCGGAGACCGCGGCTTCCAAGCCAACAGACCGCGCCGGATGGAGCTCCACACACTGGCGATCTCGGTGAGAGATCCCAGGCTCCGGGATGTAAAGTTCAGCGCCGCAGCTGGCCGCTCCACAGAACCGCGGCTCCACAATGTTCTTATCGGCGGTCCCAGCATACTGGAGTTCCAGCGCGGCGACCCAGGAAAGGCA
Source organism: Amblyraja radiata (assembly GCF_010909765.2). Taxonomy (NCBI): domain Eukaryota; kingdom Metazoa; phylum Chordata; class Chondrichthyes; order Rajiformes; family Rajidae; genus Amblyraja; species Amblyraja radiata. The sequence goes on along the minus strand of NC_045970.1, from coordinate 59,746,264 downwards.
TCGCCCGCTCCGCAACAGCGCTGCAGCGCTGCGCCGCCACCAAAGCCGAGGTTCTGGCCAGGTCCCCTCAGGGAAACGTCGCTCCAGGACCCGCTGGTAGGCCGCAAGGACAGGTCGAAGGCTCTGCTCGGAGGAAGGCAGCCCCTCCGACCAGGTAGGGACTTGAAAAGCAGTTTCCCCCTTCCCCCCCACCACCCCCCACACATAAAAAGATTAGATCCCCTGACTACACGCTTTGACATACTAAAAATAATAAAAAAGAAGTGAAAAAAAACAGACAGCTGCAGGACAGGCAGCCGTTCAGGACAGCGCCTCCTCCGGAGAGATAAGGTGGTCAACAAGGCTTTTGGCACATTGGCCTTCATCAGTCAGAGTATTGAGTATAGAAGAAGGGTTTCTGAAGGAGTCTGAAGAAGGGTTTCGGCCCGAAACGTCGCCTATTTCCTTCGCTCCATAGATGCTGCTGCACCCGCTGAGTTTCCCCAGCAATTTTGTGTACCTATTGAGTATAGAAGTTGGGAGGTCATGTTGCAGTTGTTTAAGATGTTGGTGAGACCGCATTTGGAATATTGTGTTCAGTTCTGGGCATCATGTTATAGGAAATATATTGTCAAGCTCATAAAAGATTCATGAGGATGTTGCCAGGACTAGAGGGTGTGAGCTATAGGGAGAGGTTGAGTAGGCTGGGTCTGTATTCCATGGAGTGCAGGAGGATAAGGGGTGATCTTATAGAGGTGTATAAGTTCATGAGAGGAATAGATCGGGTAGATGCGCTGTCTTTTGCCCTGAGTAGGGGAATTGAGGACCAGAGGACATAGGTTCAAGGTGAAGGGGGAAAGATTTAATAGGAATCCAAGGGATAACATTTTCATACAAAGGGTGGTGGGTGTATGGAACAAGCTGCCAGAGGAGGTAGTTGAGGCTGGAACTATCCCATCATTTAAGAAACAGTTGGACAGGTACGTGGACAGGACAGGTTTGGAGGGATATGGACTAAGCATAGGCAAGTGGGATAGTGTAGCTGTGACATTGTTGGCCGGTGTGGGCGAGTTGGGCCGAATGGCCTGTTTCCACACTGTATCACTCTATGACTGACTCTATGGCCTATTCCACTTCTTGCTGCTCACAAGTGGTAGTAGCAAGGCTCGACTTAATGTGAAACTGAAGAACCCACGCAAGTCACATATATCAGTGAATTACCAAACCTGATGAATGAAAGTCCCCATTCATTATCGGTTTAACAAATTAGAATGCTAGGGTAAAGAGTTTCAAAGAGCATTCTCATTTAACATATTCTTCCTTAGCAATCAACAGATTAAAAAAATGTCAAAAGGTAGCAACAGAGAAGGCACCCTTGTAACTATTGTTAAAGCAGTTTAAGCATGCATTTAAATATCAGTGCCTGCCATAATGTTTGGGACAATGAGCTATCATTTATTTATTTGCCTCTGTACTCCACAATTTGTGATTTGTAATCGAAAACATCACATGTGGTTCAAGTGCACATTGTCAGATTTTATTAAAGGGTATTTTTATACATTTTGCTTTCACCATGTAGAAATTACAGCTGTGTTTATACATAGACACCCCCCCCCCCCCACATTCAGGGGACCATAATGTTTGAGACACATGGCTTTGCAGGTGTTTGTAATTGTTCAGGTGTGTTTAAATGCCTCCTTAATGCAGGTATACGAGAGCTCTCAGCACCCAGTCTTTCCTCCACTCTTTCCATCACCTTTGGAGACTTTTATTACTGTTTAGCAACATGAGGACAAATGTTGTGCCAATGAAAGTCAAAGAAGCCATTATGAGACTGTGAAATAAGAATAAAACTGACCTCCCAACTCCTATACTCAAGAATAATGCAGGGTGACTTGGACAGGTTGGGGGAGTGGGCAGATGCATGGTAGGATGTTTAATGCGGATAAATGTGAGGTTATCCACTTTGGTAGCAAAAACAGGAAGGCAGATTATTATCTAAATGGCGTCAAGTTGGGAAAAGGGGAAGTACAACTGGATCTAGGGGTCCTTGTACATCAGTCTATGAATGTAAGCATGCAGGTACAGCAGGCAGTGAAGAAAGCGAATGGCATGTTGGCCTTAATACAAGAGGAATCAAATATAGGAGCAAAGAGGATAACGAGGGATAAAATTGGTCCATTGGAGAGACAGAGTGGACAGCTATCTGCAGAGCCAAAAGAGATGGGGGAGATATTGAACAATTTCTTCTCTTCGGTATTCACCAAGGAGAAGGATATTGAATTATGTGAGGTAAGGGAAACTAGTAGAGTAGCTATGGATACTATAAGTTTCAAAGTAAAAGAAGTACTGACACTTTTGAAAAATATAAAAGTGGATAAGTCTCCAGGTCCTGACAGGATATTCCCTAGGACATTGAGGGAAGTTAGTGTAGAAATAGCCGGGGCTATGACAGAAATATTTCAAATGTCATTAGAAACGGGAATAGTCCCCGAGGATTGGCGTACTGCGAATGTTGTTCCATTGTTTAAAAAGGGTTCTAAGAGTAAACCTAGCAATTATAGACCTTTTAGTTTGACTTCAGTGGTGGGCAAATTAATGGAAAAGATACTTAGAGATAATATATATAAGCATCTGGATAAACAGGGTCTGATTAGGAACAGTCAACATGGATTTGTGCCTGGAAGGTCATGTTTGACTAATCTTCTTGAATTTTTTGAAGAGGTTACTAGGGAAATTGATGAGGGTAAAGCAGTGGATGTTGTCTATATGGACTTTAGTAAGGCCTTTGACAAGGTTCCTCATGGAAGGTTGGTTAAGAATGTTCAACTGTTGGGTATAAATGCAGGAGTAGCAAGATGGATTCAACAGTGGCTGAATGGGAGAAGCTAGAGGGTAATGGTGGATGGCTGTTTGTCGGGTTGGAGGCAGGTGACTAGTGGGGTGCCTCAGGGATCTGTGTTGGGCCCTTTGTTGTTTGTCATGTACATCAATGATCTGGATGAAGGTGTGGTAAATTGGATTAGTAAGTATGCCGATGATACCAAGATAGGGGGTGTTGTGGATAATGAAGAGGATTTCCAAAGTCTACAGAGTGATTTAGGCCATTTGGAAGAATGGGCTGAAAGATGGCAGATGGAGTTTAATGCTGATAAATGTGAGGTGCTACAGCTTGGCAGGACAAATCAACATAGGACGTACATGGTAAATGGTAGGAAATTGAAGAATACAGTTGAACAGAGGGATCTGGGAATAACCGTGCATAGTTCCTTGAAGGTGGAATCTCATATAGATAGGGTGGTAAAGAAAGCTTTTGGTATGCTAGCCTTTATAAATCAGAGCATTGAGTATAGAAGCTGGGATGTAATGTTAAAATTGTACAAGGCATTGGTGAGACCAAATCTGGAGTATGGTGTACAATTTTGGTCGCCCAATTATAGGAAGGATGTCAACAAAATAGAGAGAGTACAGAGGAGATTTACTAGAATGTTGCCTGGGTTTCAACAACTAAGTTACAGAGAAAGGTTGAATAAGTTAGGTCTTTATTCTCTGGAGCGCAGAAGGTTAAGGGGGGGACTTGATAGAGGTCTTTAAAATGATGAGAGGGATAGACAGAGTTGATGTGGACAAGCTTTTCCCTTTGAGAATAGGGAAGATTTAAACAAGAGGACATGACTTCAGAATTAAGGGACAGAAGTTTAGGGGTAACATGAGGGGGAACTTCTTTACTCAGAGAGTCGTAGCGGTGTGGAATGAGCTTCCAGTGGAAGTGGTGGAGGCAGGTTTGTTGGTATCATTTAAAAATAAATTGGATAGGCATATGGATGAGAAGGGAATGGAGGGTTATGGTATGAGTGCAGGCAGGTGGGACTAAGGGAAAAAAGTTGTTCAGCACGGACTTGTAGGGCTGAGATGGCCTGTTTCCGTGCTGTAATTGTTATATGGTTATATGGTTAAGAGGTCCTTCTACAGTTGTACAGAGCCCTAGTGAGACCACACCTGGAGTATTGTGTGCAGTTTTGGTCCGCTAATTTGATGAAGGAAATTCTTGCTATTGAGGGAGTGCAGCGTAGGTTTACAAGGTTAATTCCCGGGATGGCGGGACTGTCATATGCTGAGAGAATGGAGCAGCTGGGCTTGTACACTCTGGAGATGATTGGGTATCTCAATGAAACATGTAAGATTGTTAAGGGTTTGGACACACTAGAGGTAGGAAACATGTTCCCGTTGTTGGGGGAGTCCAGAACCAGGGGCCACAGTTTAAGAATAAGGAGTAAGCTATTTAGAACGGAGACGTTCTCTGGATGCTTTCAAGAGAGAGCTAGATAGGGCTCTTAAAAATAGCGGAGTCAGGGGGTATGGGGAGAAGGCAGGAACAGGGTGCTGATTGGGGATGATCAGCCATGATCACATTGAATGGCGGTGCTGGCTCGAAGGGCCGAATGGCCTACTCCTGCACCTATTGTCTATAAAGACATCAGCCAAACCTTAGGCTTAAAAAAATCAACTGTTTGGAACATCATTAAGAAGAAAGAGAGCACTGGTGAGCTTACCAATTGCAAAGGGACTGGCGGGCCAAGGAAGACCTCCACAGCTGATGACAGACTTCTCTCTATAATAAAGAAAAATCCGCAAAACACCTGTCCGACAGATCAGAAACACTCTACAGGAATCAGGTGTGGATTTGTCAATGACACTGTCTGCAGAAGACTTCAGAAATACAGAGGCTACACTGCAAGATGTAAACTTCTGGTTAGCCGCAAAAATAGGATGGCCAGGTTAGTTTGCCAAGAAGTACTTAAAAGAGCAACCACAGTTCTGGAAAAAGATCTTGTGGACATGAGACAAATATTAATTTATATTAATATTTACACGCATGGGCCCCAGCTACGCCTGCCTCTTTGTCGGGTACGTTGAACAATCCTTGTTCAATACGTACCAGGGCCCCATCCCCGACCTCTACCTCCGTTACATTGACGACTGCTTTGGGGCCACCTCCTGCACCCTCACACAACTGACTGACTTCATCCACTTCACCACCAACTTCCATCCGGCACTCCAATACACCTGGACCATTTCCGACACTTCCCTACCATTCCTTGACCTCACCATCTCCATCACAGGGGACAGACTTCTGACCGACATACACTACAAACCTACTGACTCACATGGCTATCTGGACTACACGTCTTCCAACCCTGCCCCCTGTAAAGACTCCATCCCCTACTCCCAATTCCTCCGCCTATGCCGCATCTGCTCCCAGGATGAGACATTCCACACCAGGGCATCGGAAATGTCCTCGTTCTTCAGGGAACGGGGATTCCCCTCCGCCACCATAGATGAGGCTCGCACCAGGGTCTCATCCATACCCCGCAACACTGCTCTCTCTCCCCATCCCCGCACTCGCAACAAGGGCAGTGTCCCCCTAGTCCTCACCTTTCACCCCACCAGCCGGCAAAAACAACAAATAATCCTCCGCCATTTCCGCCACCTCCAACGTGACCCCACCACTCACCACATCTTCCCATCTCCCCCTATGTCTGCCTTCCGCAAAGACCGCTCCCTCCGCAACTCCCTTGTCAATTCTTCCCTTCCCTCCCGTACCACCCCCTCCCCGGGCACTTTCCGTTGCAACCGCAAGAAATGCAACACCTGTCCCTTCACCTCCCCCCTCGACTCCATTCAAGGACCCAAGCAGTCGTTCCAGGTGCGACAAAGGTTCACCTGTATCTCCTCCAACCTCATCTACTGCATCCGCTGCTCTAGATGTCAGCTGATTTACATCGGGGAGACTATGCGGAGGTTGGGCGATCGTTTCGCCGAACACCTCCGCTCAGTCCGCAATAACCTACCTGAACTCCCGGTGGCTCAGCACTTCAACTCCCCCTCCCATTCCCAATCCGACCTCTCTGTCCTTGGTCTCCTCCATTGCCAGAGTGAGCAACACTGGAAATTGGAGGAACAGCACCTCATATTCCGCCTGGGTTGCTTGCGTCCGGATGGCATGAACATTGAATTCTCCCAGTTTTGCTAGCCCTTGCTGTCTCCTCCCCTTCCTCAACCCTCGAGCTGTCTCCTCCCATCCCCCCGCCCTCGGGCTCCTCCTCCTCCTCCCTTTTTCCTTCCTTCTCCCCCCCACCCCCCATCAGTCTGAAGAAGGGTTTCGGCCCGAAACGTCGCCTATTTCCTTCACTCCATAGGTGCTGCTGCACCCGCTGAGTTTCTCCAGCATTTTTGTGTACCTATTAATTTATATCAATTGATGGCAAGAGCAAAGTATGGAGGAGAGAAAGAACTGCCTAAGATCCAAAGCATACCACCTCATCTGAGAAACACGGTGGTGGGGGTGTTATGGCCTGGGCATGTATGGCTGCTGAAGGTACTGACTCACTTATCTTCATTGATGATACAACTGCTGATGGTAGTACCATAATGAATTCTGAAGTGTATAGACACATCCTATCTGCTCAAGTTCAAACAAATACCTCAAAACATTGGCCGGCAGATCATTCTACAGCAAGACAATGATCCGAAACATACTGCTAAAGCAACAATGTCTGAAGAAGGGTTTCGGCCCGAAACGTCGCCTATTTCCTTCGCTCCATAGATGCTGCTGCACCCGCTGAGTTTCCCCAGCAATTTTGTGTACCTTCTGCTAAAGCAACAAGGGAGTTTTTGAAAACCTAAAAATGGTCATTTCTTGAGCGGCCAAATCAATCACCCGATCTGAACCCAATTGAGCAACCCCCAAAACAAGCATAAGCTAAAGATGGCTGCAATAGGCCTGGCAGAGCATCACCAGAGAAGACTCCCAGCAACTGGTGATGTCCATGAATCGCAGACTTCAAGCAGTCATTGCATGCAAAGGATTATATGCAACAAAATACTAAACATGACTGCTTTCATTTTCATGACAATGCTGTGTCCCAAACATTATGGTGCCCTGAAACAATGGGACTATTTATAAACACAGCTGTTATTTCTACATGGTGAAAGCAAAATGTATAAAAATACCCTTTAATAAAATCTGACAATGTGCACTTGAACCACATGTGATGTTTTCTATTACAAATCTCAAATTGTGGAGTACAGAGGCAAATAAATAAATGATGGGTCTTTGTTCCACACATTATGGAGGGCGCTGTAATTGTGGATCTTTGGAATTCAATTCCTGCTAGAGTGGAGCTCATCTAGTCCTGCAGGTTTTATGGTGGGATGGCAGGGCTGGCCTTAAGCCAATTGGACCGATTGCTCCCAATTGGGCCCCGCACCTCCTAAGGCCGGCCCTGTGGGATGGGTTCACAGTTTGGGTCAGGGGTGTGTGGAGCCTTTACAGTTTTAAAGAGTGATCTGTAAGACAAAAGACCGGAGGAGATTTGCTACGTTAGATCAGATGAGGAGCAGGGGTACAGATCATTAGCAAGATATTTTAGGAAGCATGTTGAGAAAGTGACAAGCATGCTAAGGGGAATTGATGATAGGGATGATTATCTGCAGTTGGGCAATTCAATCTTCATTCCAGAGGTTTGCAACATGTCTTGAGGTTGCGTAGGTGTTGTTTTTCTAGTTTATTGTTGGGCCTCAACGATGCAGTGTAGGAGGTGCAGACAGACAAGTGGTGATGGGAATGTGATTGAGAATTAAATTGGCTGACAACAGGAAACTCAGGCAAAACAATCGCTTAATCCGAGTTTCATTTCTCCAATGTAGCAACAGAGAAGGCACCCTTGTAACTATTGTTAAAGCAGTTTAAGCATGCATTTAAATATCAGTGCCTGCCATAATGTTTGGGACAATGAGCTATCATTTATTTATTTGCCTCTGTACTCCACAATTTGTGATTTGTAATCGAAAACATCACATGTGGTTCAAGTGCACATTGTCAGATTTTATTAAAGGGTATTTTTATACATTTTGCTTTCACCATGTAGAAATTACAGCTGTGTTTATACATAGACACCCCCCCCCCCCCCCCCCACATTCAGGGGACCATAATGTTTGAGACACATGGCTTTGCAGGTGTTTGTAATTGTTCAGGTGTGTTTAAATGCCTCCTTAATGCAGGTATACGAGAGCTCTCAGCACCCAGTCTTTCCTCCACTCTTTCCATCACCTTTGGAGACTTTTATTACTGTTTAGCAACATGAGGACAAATGTTGTGCCAATGAAAGTCAAAGAAGCCATTATGAGACTGTGAAATAAGAATAAAACTGACCTCCCAACTCCTATACTCAAGAATAATGCAGGGTGACTTGGACAGGTTGGGGGAGTGGGCAGATGCATGGTAGGATGTTTAATGCGGATAAATGTGAGGTTATCCACTTTGGTAGCAAAAACAGGAAGGCAGATTATTATCTAAATGGCGTCAAGTTGGGAAAAGGGGAAGTACAACTGGATCTAGGGGTCCTTGTACATCAGTCTATGAATGTAAGCATGCAGGTACAGCAGGCAGTGAAGAAAGCGAATGGCATGTTGGCCTTAATACAAGAGGAATCAAATATAGGAGCAAAGAGGATAACGAGGGATAAAATTGGTCCATTGGAGAGACAGAGTGGACAGCTATCTGCAGAGCCAAAAGAGATGGGGGAGATATTGAACAATTTCTTCTCTTCGGTATTCACCAAGGAGAAGGATATTGAATTATGTGAGGTAAGGGAAACTAGTAGAGTAGCTATGGATACTATAAGTTTCAAAGTAAAAGAAGTACTGACACTTTTGAAAAATATAAAAGTGGATAAGTCTCCAGGTCCTGACAGGATATTCCCTAGGACATTGAGGGAAGTTAGTGTAGAAATAGCCGGGGCTATGACAGAAATATTTCAAATGTCATTAGAAACGGGAATAGTCCCCGAGGATTGGCGTACTGCGAATGTTGTTCCATTGTTTAAAAAGGGTTCTAAGAGTAAACCTAGCAATTATAGACCTTTTAGTTTGACTTCAGTGGTGGGCAAATTAATGGAAAAGATACTTAGAGATAATATATATAAGCATCTGGATAAACAGGGTCTGATTAGGAACAGTCAACATGGATTTGTGCCTGGAAGGTCATGTTTGACTAATCTTCTTGAATTTTTTGAAGAGGTTACTAGGGAAATTGATGAGGGTAAAGCAGTGGATGTTGTCTATATGGACTTTAGTAAGGCCTTTGACAAGGTTCCTCATGGAAGGTTGGTTAAGAATGTTCAACTGTTGGGTATAAATGCAGGAGTAGCAAGATGGATTCAACAGTGGCTGAATGGGAGAAGCTAGAGGGTAATGGTGGATGGCTGTTTGTCGGGTTGGAGGCAGGTGACTAGTGGGGTGCCTCAGGGATCTGTGTTGGGCCCTTTGTTGTTTGTCATGTACATCAATGATCTGGATGAAGGTGTGGTAAATTGGATTAGTAAGTATGCCGATGATACCAAGATAGGGGGTGTTGTGGATAATGAAGAGGATTTCCAAAGTCTACAGAGTGATTTAGGCCATTTGGAAGAATGGGCTGAAAGATGGCAGATGGAGTTTAATGCTGATAAATGTGAGGTGCTACAGCTTGGCAGGACAAATCAACATAGGACGTACATGGTAAATGGTAGGAAATTGAAGAATACAGTTGAACAGAGGGATCTGGGAATAACCGTGCATAGTTCCTTGAAGGTGGAATCTCATATAGATAGGGTGGTAAAGAAAGCTTTTGGTATGCTAGCCTTTATAAATCAGAGCATTGAGTATAGAAGCTGGGATGTAATGTTAAAATTGTACAAGGCATTGGTGAGACCAAATCTGGAGTATGGTGTACAATTTTGGTCGCCCAATTATAGGAAGGATGTCAACAAAATAGAGAGAGTACAGAGGAGATTTACTAGAATGTTGCCTGGGTTTCAACAACTAAGTTACAGAGAAAGGTTGAATAAGTTAGGTCTTTATTCTCTGGAGCGCAGAAGGTTAAGGGGGGGACTTGATAGAGGTCTTTAAAATGATGAGAGGGATAGACAGAGTTGATGTGGACAAGCTTTTCCCTTTGAGAATAGGGAAGATTTAAACAAGAGGACATGACTTCAGAATTAAGGGACAGAAGTTTAGGGGTAACATGAGGGGGAACTTCTTTACTCAGAGAGTCGTAGCGGTGTGGAATGAGCTTCCAGTGGAAGTGGTGGAGGCAGGTTTGTTGGTATCATTTAAAAATAAATTGGATAGGCATATGGATGAGAAGGGAATGGAGGGTTATGGTATGAGTGCAGGCAGGTGGGACTAAGGGAAAAAAGTTGTTCAGCACGGACTTGTAGGGCTGAGATGGCCTGTTTCCGTGCTGTAATTGTTATATGGTTATATGGTTAAGAGGTCCTTCTACAGTTGTACAGAGCCCTAGTGAGACCACACCTGGAGTATTGTGTGCAGTTTTGGTCCGCTAATTTGATGAAGGAAATTCTTGCTATTGAGGGAGTGCAGCGTAGGTTTACAAGGTTAATTCCCGGGATGGCGGGACTGTCATATGCTGAGAGAATGGAGCAGCTGGGCTTGTACACTCTGGAGATGATTGGGTATCTCAATGAAACATGTAAGATTGTTAAGGGTTTGGACACACTAGAGGTAGGAAACATGTTCCCGTTGTTGGGGGAGTCCAGAACCAGGGGCCACAGTTTAAGAATAAGGAGTAAGCTATTTAGAACGGAGACGTTCTCTGGATGCTTTCAAGAGAGAGCTAGATAGGGCTCTTAAAAATAGCGGAGTCAGGGGGTATGGGGAGAAGGCAGGAACAGGGTGCTGATTGGGGATGATCAGCCATGATCACATTGAATGGCGGTGCTGGCTCGAAGGGCCGAATGGCCTACTCCTGCACCTATTGTCTATAAAGACATCAGCCAAACCTTAGGCTTAAAAAAATCAACTGTTTGGAACATCATTAAGAAGAAAGAGAGCACTGGTGAGCTTACCAATTGCAAAGGGACTGGCGGGCCAAGGAAGACCTCCACAGCTGATGACAGACTTCTCTCTATAATAAAGAAAAATCCGCAAAACACCTGTCCGACAGATCAGAAACACTCTACAGGAATCAGGTGTGGATTTGTCAATGACACTGTCTGCAGAAGACTTCAGAAATACAGAGGCTACACTGCAAGATGTAAACTTCTGGTTAGCCGCAAAAATAGGATGGCCAGGTTAGTTTGCCAAGAAGTACTTAAAAGAGCAACCACAGTTCTGGAAAAAGATCTTGTGGACATGAGACAAATATTAATTTATATTAATATTTACACGCATGGGCCCCAGCTACGCCTGCCTCTTTGTCGGGTACGTTGAACAATCCTTGTTCAATACGTACCAGGGCCCCATCCCCGACCTCTACCTCCGTTACATTGACGACTGCTTTGGGGCCACCTCCTGCACCCTCACACAACTGACTGACTTCATCCACTTCACCACCAACTTCCATCCGGCACTCCAATACACCTGGACCATTTCCGACACTTCCCTACCATTCCTTGACCTCACCATCTCCATCACAGGGGACAGACTTCTGACCGACATACACTACAAACCTACTGACTCACATGGCTATCTGGACTACACGTCTTCCAACCCTGCCCCCTGTAAAGACTCCATCCCCTACTCCCAATTCCTCCGCCTATGCCGCATCTGCTCCCAGGATGAGACATTCCACACCAGGGCATCGGAAATGTCCTCGTTCTTCAGGGAACGGGGATTCCCCTCCGCCACCATAGATGAGGCTCGCACCAGGGTCTCATCCATACCCCGCAACACTGCTCTCTCTCCCCATCCCCGCACTCGCAACAAGGGCAGTGTCCCCCTAGTCCTCACCTTTCACCCCACCAGCCGGCAAAAACAACAAATAATCCTCCGCCATTTCCGCCACCTCCAACGTGACCCCACCACTCACCACATCTTCCCATCTCCCCCTATGTCTGCCTTCCGCAAAGACCGCTCCCTCCGCAACTCCCTTGTCAATTCTTCCCTTCCCTCCCGTACCACCCCCTCCCCGGGCACTTTCCGTTGCAACCGCAAGAAATGCAACACCTGTCCCTTCACCTCCCCCCTCGACTCCATTCAAGGACCCAAGCAGTCGTTCCAGGTGCGACAAAGGTTCACCTGTATCTCCTCCAACCTCATCTACTGCATCCGCTGCTCTAGATGTCAGCTGATTTACATCGGGGAGACTATGCGGAGGTTGGGCGATCGTTTCGCCGAACACCTCCGCTCAGTCCGCAATAACCTACCTGAACTCCCGGTGGCTCAGCACTTCAACTCCCCCTCCCATTCCCAATCCGACCTCTCTGTCCTGGGTCTCCTCCATTGCCAGAGTGAGCAACACTGGAAATTGGAGGAACAGCACCTCATATTCCGCCTGGGTTGCTTGCGTCCGGATGGCATGAACATTGAATTCTCCCAGTTTTGCTAGCCCTTGCTGTCTCCTCCCCTTCCTCAACCCTCGAGCTGTCTCCTCCCATCCCCCCGCCCTCGGGCTCCTCCTCCTCCTCCCTTTTTCCTTCCTTCTCCCCCCCACCCCCCATCAGTCTGAAGAAGGGTTTCGGCCCGAAACGTCGCCTATTTCCTTCACTCCATAGGTGCTGCTGCACCCGCTGAGTTTCTCCAGCATTTTTGTGTACCTATTAATTTATATCAATTGATGGCAAGAGCAAAGTATGGAGGAGAGAAAGAACTGCCTAAGATCCAAAGCATACCACCTCATCTGAGAAACACGGTGGTGGGGGTGTTATGGCCTGGGCATGTATGGCTGCTGAAGGTACTGACTCACTTATCTTCATTGATGATACAACTGCTGATGGTAGTACCATAATGAATTCTGAAGTGTATAGACACATCCTATCTGCTCAAGTTCAAACAAATACCTCAAAACATTGGCCGGCAGATCATTCTACAGCAAGACAATGATCCGAAACATACTGCTAAAGCAACAATGTCTGAAGAAGGGTTTCGGCCCGAAACGTCGCCTATTTCCTTCGCTCCATAGATGCTGCTGCACCCGCTGAGTTTCCCCAGCAATTTTGTGTACCTTCTGCTAAAGCAACAAGGGAGTTTTTGAAAACCTAAAAATGGTCATTTCTTGAGCGGCCAAATCAATCACCCGATCTGAACCCAATTGAGCAACCCCCAAAACAAGCATAAGCTAAAGATGGCTGCAATAGGCCTGGCAGAGCATCACCAGAGAAGACTCCCAGCAACTGGTGATGTCCATGAATCGCAGACTTCAAGCAGTCATTGCATGCAAAGGATTATATGCAACAAAATACTAAACATGACTGCTTTCATTTTCATGACAATGCTGTGTCCCAAACATTATGGTGCCCTGAAACAATGGGACTATTTATAAACACAGCTGTTATTTCTACATGGTGAAAGCAAAATGTATAAAAATACCCTTTAATAAAATCTGACAATGTGCACTTGAACCACATGTGATGTTTTCTATTACAAATCTCAAATTGTGGAGTACAGAGGCAAATAAATAAATGATGGGTCTTTGTTCCACACATTATGGAGGGCGCTGTAATTGTGGATCTTTGGAATTCAATTCCTGCTAGAGTGGAGCTCATCTAGTCCTGCAGGTTTTATGGTGGGATGGCAGGGCTGGCCTTAAGCCAATTGGACCGATTGCTCCCAATTGGGCCCCGCACCTCCTAAGGCCGGCCCTGTGGGATGGGTTCACAGTTTGGGTCAGGGGTGTGTGGAGCCTTTACGGTTTTAAAGAGTGATCTGTAAGACAAAAGACCGGAGGAGATTTGCTACGTTAGATCAGATGAGGAGCAGGGGTACAGATCATTAGCAAGATATTTTAGGAAGCATGTTGAGAAAGTGACAAGCATGCTAAGGGGAATTGATGATAGGGATGATTATCTGCAGTTGGGCAATTCAATCTTCATTCCAGAGGTTTGCAACATGTCTTGAGGTTGCGTAGGTGTTGTTTTTCTAGTTTATTGTTGGGCCTCAACGATGCAGTGTAGGAGGTGCAGACAGACAAGTGGTGATGGGAATGTGATTGAGAATTAAATTGGCTGACAACAGGAAACTCAGGCAAAACAATCGCTTAATCCGAGTTTCATTTCTCCAATGTAGCAACAGAGAAGGCACCCTTGTAACTATTGTTAAAGCAGTTTAAGCATGCATTTAAATATCAGTGCCTGCCATAATGTTTGGGACAATGAGCTATCATTTATTTATTTGCCTCTGTACTCCACAATTTGTGATTTGTAATCGAAAACATCACATGTGGTTCAAGTGCACATTGTCAGATTTTATTAAAGGGTATTTTTATACATTTTGCTTTCACCATGTAGAAATTACAGCTGTGTTTATACATAGACACCCCCCCCCCCCCCCCCCACATTCAGGGGACCATAATGTTTGAGACACATGGCTTTGCAGGTGTTTGTAATTGTTCAGGTGTGTTTAAATGCCTCCTTAATGCAGGTATACGAGAGCTCTCAGCACCCAGTCTTTCCTCCACTCTTTCCATCACCTTTGGAGACTTTTATTACTGTTTAGCAACATGAGGACAAATGTTGTGCCAATGAAAGTCAAAGAAGCCATTATGAGACTGTGAAATAAGAATAAAACTGACCTCCCAACTCCTATACTCAAGAATAATGCAGGGTGACTTGGACAGGTTGGGGGAGTGGGCAGATGCATGGTAGGATGTTTAATGCGGATAAATGTGAGGTTATCCACTTTGGTAGCAAAAACAGGAAGGCAGATTATTATCTAAATGGCGTCAAGTTGGGAAAAGGGGAAGTACAACTGGATCTAGGGGTCCTTGTACATCAGTCTATGAATGTAAGCATGCAGGTACAGCAGGCAGTGAAGAAAGCGAATGGCATGTTGGCCTTAATACAAGAGGAATCAAATATAGGAGCAAAGAGGATAACGAGGGATAAAATTGGTCCATTGGAGAGACAGAGTGGACAGCTATCTGCAGAGCCAAAAGAGATGGGGGAGATATTGAACAATTTCTTTTCTTCGGTATTTACCAAGGAGAAGGATATTGAATTATGTGAGGTAAGGGAAACTAGTAGAGTAGCTATGGATACTATGAGTTTCAAAGTAAAAGAAGTACTGACACTTTTGAAAAATATAAAAGTGGATAAGTCTCCAGGTCCAGACAGGATATTCCCTAGGACATTGAGGGAAGTTAGTGTAGAAATAGCCGGGGCTATGACAGAAATATTTCAAATGTCATTAGAAACGGGAATAGTCCTCGAGGATTGGCGTACTGCGAATGTTGTTCCATTGTTTAAAAAGGGTTCTAAGAGTAAACCTAGCAATTATAGACCTGTTAGTTTGACTTCAGTGGTGGGCAAATTAATGGAAAAGATACTTAGAGATAATATATATAAGCATCTGGATAAACAGGGTCTGATTAGGAACAGTCAACATGGATTTGTGCCTGGAAGGTCATGTTTGACTAATCTTCTTGAATTTTTGAAGAGGTTACTAGGGAAATTGATGAGGGTAAAGCAGTGGATGTTTGTCTATATGGACTTTAGTAAGGCCTTTGACAAGGTTCCTCATGGAAGGTTGGTTAAGAATGTTCAAACTGTTGGGTATAATGCGGAGTAGCAAGATGGATTCAACAGTGGCTCCATGGAAGAAAGCAGAGGGTAATGGTGGAAGGTTGCTCCTCAGACTGGATGCCTGTGACTAGTGGCGTACCTCAGGGTTCGGTGCTGGGTCCGTTCCTGTTTGTCATCTACATCAATGATTTTGATGGGAACATACTGGGCAAGATTAGTAAGTTTGCTGATGATATAAAAGTGAGTAGTTTTGCAGATAGTGAAGATGGTTGTGAACGATTGCAGCAGGATCTGGATCGATTGGCCAGGTGGGCGAAGGAATGGTTGATGGAATTTAATGCAGAGAAGTGTGAGGTGTTGCATTTTGGGACATCAAACTAGGGCAGGACTACACAGAGAATGGTCGGGCTTCTGGGTAGTGTTGTAGAGCTGAGGGTTCTAGGAGTACAGGTGCATGGTTCCTTGAAGGTGGAGTCACAGGTAGATAGATTAGATTAGATTAGATTAGATTACTTATTAATCCCTTTATTCAGGGGAAATTCAGATATCCTTGCAGCACACTAATAAAAATACAACATAGCATTCAAGAAGTTCAACACCAAAACACAAAAACATCCCCCCACAGTGGTTCCCACTGTGGGGGAAGGCACAAAGTCCAGTACCCCATCCTCTTGTCCACCCAGAGTCAGGGCCTATTGAGGCCTCCACAGTCGCCGCCACGGCGCCCGATGTTCTCGCCGGGTGATGATGCTCCGGCGTCGGGAGAACCCCCAGCGGCTTGGGGTGCCAGGAACGGCCCGCCTTCCCACCGGAGACCGCGGCTTCCAAGCCAACAGACCGCGCCGGATGGAGCTCCACACACTGGCGATCTCGGTGAGAGATCCCAGGCTCCGGGATGTAAAGTTCAGCGCCGCAGCTGGCCGCTCCACAGAACCGCGGCTCCACAATGTTCCTATCGGCGGTCCCAGCATACTGGAGTTCCAGCGCGGCGACCCAGGAAGGCATCGCCCGCTCCGCAACAGCGCTGCAGCGCTGCGCCGCCGCCAAAGCCGAGGTTCTGGCCAGGTCCCCTCAGGGAAACGTCGCTCCAGGACCCGCTGGTAGGCCGCGAGGACAGGTCGAAGGCTCTGCTCGGAGGAAGGCAGCCCTTCCGACCAGGTAGGGACTTGAAAAGCAGTTTCCCCCTTCCCCCCCCACCACCCCCCTCACATAAAAAGATTAGATCCCCTGACTACACGCTTTGACATACTAAAAATAATAAAAAGAAGTGAAAAAAAACAGGACAGCTGCAGGACAGGCAGCCGTTCAGGACAGCGCCTCCTCCGGAGAGATAAGGTGGTCAACAAGGCTTTTGGCACATTGGCCTTCATCAGTCAGAGTATTGAGTATAGAAGAAGGGTTTCTGAAGGAGTCTGAAGAAGGGTTTCGGCCCGAAACGTCGCCTATTTCCTTCGCTCCATAGATGCTGCTGCACCCGCTGAGTTTCCCCAGCAATTTTGTGTACCTATGAGTATAGAAGTGGGAGGTCCATGTTGCAGTTGTTTAAGATGTTGGTGAGACCGCATTTGGAATATTGTGTTCAGTTCTGGGCATCATGTTATAGGAAAGATATTGCCAAGCTCATAAAAGATTCATGAGGATGTTGCCAGGACTAGAGGGTGTGAGCTATAGGAGAGGTTGAGTAGGCTGGGTCTGTATTCCATGGAGTGCAGGAGGATAAGGGGTGATCTTATAGAGGTGTATAAGTTCATGAGAGGAATAGATCGGGTAGATGCGCTGTCTTTTGCCCTGAGTAGGGGAATTGAGGACCAGAGGACATAGGTTCAAGGTGAAGGGGGAAAGATTTAATAGGAATCCAAGGGATAACATTTTCATACAAAGGGTGGTGGGTGTATGGAACAAGCTGCCAGAGGAGGTAGTTGAGGCTGGAACTATCCCATCATTTAAGAAACAGTTGGACAGGTACGTGGACAGGACAGGTTTGGAGGATATGGACTAAGCATAGGCAAGTGGGATAGTGTAGCTGTGACATTGTTGGCCGGTGTGGGCGAGTTGGGCCGAATGGCCTGTTTCCACACTGTATCACTCTATGACTGACTCTATGGCCTATTCCACTTCTTGCTGCTCACAAGTGGTAGTAGCAAGGCTCGACTTAATGTGAAACTGAAGAACCCACGCAAGTCACATATATCAGTGAATTACCAAACCTGATGAATGAAAAGTCCCCATTCATTACGGTTTAACAAATTAGAATGCTAGGGTAAAGAGTTTCAAAGAGCATTTTCATTTAACATATTCTCCTTAGCAACAACAGATTAAAAAATGTCAAAAGGTAGCAACAGAGAAGGCACCCTTGTAACTATTGTTAAAGCAGTTTAAGCATGCATTTAAATATCAGTGCCTGCCATAATGTTTGGGACAATGAGCTATCATTTATTTATTTGCCTCTGTACTCCACAATTTGTGATTTGTAATCGAAACATCACATGTGGTTCAAGTGCACATTGTCAGATTTTATTAAAGGGTATTTTTATACATTTTGCTTTCACCATGTAGAAATTACAGCTGTGTTTATACATAGACACCCCCCCCCCCCCCCCCCCCCCCCCACATTCAGGGGACCATAATGTTTGAGACACATGGCTTTGCAGGTGTTTGTAATTGTTCAGGTGTGTTTAAATGCCTCCTTAATGCAGGTATACGAGAGCTCTCAGCACCCAGTCTTTCCTCCACTCTTTCCATCACCTTTGGAGACTTTTATTACTGTTTAGCAACATGAGGACAAATGTTGTGCCAATGAAAGTCAAAGAAGCCATTATGAGACTGTGAAATAAGAATAAAACTGACCTCCCAACTCCTATACTCAAGAATAATGCAGGGTGACTTGGACAGGTTGGGGGAGTGGGCAGATGCATGGTAGGATGTTTAATGCGGATAAATGTGAGGTTATCCACTTTGGTAGCAAAAACAGGAAGGCAGATTATTATCTAAATGGCGTCAAGTTGGGAAAAGGGGAAGTACAACTGGATCTAGGGGTCCTTGTACATCAGTCTATGAATGTAAGCATGCAGGTACAGCAGGCAGTGAAGAAAGCGAATGGCATGTTGGCCTTAATACAAGAGGAATCAAATATAGGAGCAAAGAGGATAACGAGGGATAAAATTGGTCCATTGGAGAGACAGAGTGGACAGCTATCTGCAGAGCCAAAAGAGATGGGGGAGATATTGAACAATTTCTTCTCTTCGGTATTCACCAAGGAGAAGGATATTGAATTATGTGAGGTAAGGGAAACTAGTAGAGTAGCTATGGATACTATAAGTTTCAAAGTAAAAGAAGTACTGACACTTTTGAAAAATATAAAAGTGGATAAGTCTCCAGGTCCTGACAGGATATTCCCTAGGACATTGAGGGAAGTTAGTGTAGAAATAGCCGGGGCTATGACAGAAATATTTCAAATGTCATTAGAAACGGGAATAGTCCCCGAGGATTGGCGTACTGCGAATGTTGTTCCATTGTTTAAAAAGGGTTCTAAGAGTAAACCTAGCAATTATAGACCTTTTAGTTTGACTTCAGTGGTGGGCAAATTAATGGAAAAGATACTTAGAGATAATATATATAAGCATCTGGATAAACAGGGTCTGATTAGGAACAGTCAACATGGATTTGTGCCTGGAAGGTCATGTTTGACTAATCTTCTTGAATTTTTTGAAGAGGTTACTAGGGAAATTGATGAGGGTAAAGCAGTGGATGTTGTCTATATGGACTTTAGTAAGGCCTTTGACAAGGTTCCTCATGGAAGGTTGGTTAAGAATGTTCAACTGTTGGGTATAAATGCAGGAGTAGCAAGATGGATTCAACAGTGGCTGAATGGGAGAAGCTAGAGGGTAATGGTGGATGGCTGTTTGTCGGGTTGGAGGCAGGTGACTAGTGGGGTGCCTCAGGGATCTGTGTTGGGTCCCTTTGTTGTTTGTCATGTACATCAATGATCTGGATGAAGGTGTGGTAAATTGGATTAGTAAGTATGCCGATGATACCAAGATAGGGGGTGTTGTGGATAATGAAGAGGATTTCCAAAGTCTACAGAGTGATTTAGGCCATTTGGAAGAATGGGCTGAAAGATGGCAGATGGAGTTTAATGCTGATAAATGTGAGGTGCTACAGCTTGGCAGGACAAATCAACATAGGACGTACATGGTAAATGGTAGGAAATTGAAGAATACAGTTGAACAGAGGGATCTGGGAATAACCGTGCATAGTTCCTTGAAGGTGGAATCTCATATAGATAGGGTGGTAAAGAAAGCTTTTGGTATGCTAGCCTTTATAAATCAGAGCATTGAGTATAGAAGCTGGGATGTAATGTTAAAATTGTACAAGCATTGGTGAGACCAAATCTGGAGTATGGTGTACAATTTTGGTCGCCCAATTATAGGAAGGATGTCAACAAAATAGAGAGAGTACAGAGGAGATTTACTAGAATGTTGCCTGGGTTTCAACAACTAAGTTACAGAGAAAGGTTGAATAAGTTAGGTCTTTATTCTCTGGAGCGCAGAAGGTTAAGGGGGGACTTGATAGAGGTCTTTAAAATGATGAGAGGGATAGACAGAGTTGATGTGGACAAGCTTTTCCCTTTGAGAATAGGGAAGATTTAAACAAGAGGACATGACTTCAGAATTAAGGGACAGAAGTTTAGGGGTAACATGAGGGGGAACTTCTTTACTCAGAGAGTCGTAGCGGTGTGGAATGAGCTTCCAGTGGAAGTGGTGGAGGCAGGTTTGTTGGTATCATTTAAAAATAAATTGGATAGGCATATGGATGAGAAGGGAATGGAGGGTTATGGTATGAGTGCAGGCAGGTGGGACTAAGGGAAAAAAGTTGTTCAGCACGGACTTGTAGGGCTGAGATGGCCTGTTTCCGTGCTGTAATTGTTATATGGTTATATGGTTAAGAGGTCCTTCTACAGTTGTACAGAGCCCTAGTGAGACCACACCTAGAGTATTGTGTGCAGTTTTGGTCCGCTAATTTGATGAAGGAAATTCTTGCTATTGAGGGAGTGCAGCGTAGGTTTACAAGGTTAATTCCCGGGATGGCGGGACTGTCATATGCTGAGAGAATGGAGCAGCTGGGCTTGTACACTCTGGAGATGATTGGGTATCTCAATGAAACATGTAAGATTGTTAAGGGTTTGGACACACTAGAGGTAGGAAACATGTTCCCGTTGTTGGGGGAGTCCAGAACCAGGGGCCACAGTTTAAGAATAAGGAGTAAGCTATTTAGAACGGAGACGTTCTCTGGATGCTTTCAAGAGAGAGCTAGATAGGGCTCTTAAAAATAGCGGAGTCAGGGGGTATGGGGAGAAGGCAGGAACAGGGTGCTGATTGGGGATGATCAGCCATGATCACATTGAATGGCGGTGCTGGCTCGAAGGGCCGAATGGCCTACTCCTGCACCTATTGTCTATAAAGACATCAGCCAAACCTTAGGCTTAACAAAATCAACTGTTTGGAACATCATTAAGAAGAAAGAGAGCACTGGTGAGCTTACCAATTGCAAAGGGACTGGCGGGCCAAGGAAGACCTCCACAGCTGATGACAGACTTCTCTCTATAATAAAGAAAAATCCGCAAAACACCTGTCCGACAGATCAGAAACACTCTACAGGAATCAGGTGTAGATTTGTCAATGACACTGTCTGCAGAAGACTTCAGAAATACAGAGGGTACACTGCAAGATGTAAACTTCTGGTTAGCCGCAAAAATAGGATGGCCAGGTTAATTTGCCAAGAAGTACTTAAAAGAGCAACCACAGTTCTGGAAAAAGATCTTGTGGACATGAGACAAATATTAATTTATATTAATATTTACACGCATGGGCCCCAGCTACGCCTGCCTCTTTGTCGGGTACGTTGAACAATCCTTGTTCAATACGTACCAGGGCCCCATCCCCGACCTCTACCTCCGTTACATTGACGACTGCTTTGGGGCCACCTCCTGCACCCTCACACAACTGACTGACTTCATCCACTTCACCACCAACTTCCATCCGGCACTCCAATACACCTGGACCATTTCCGACACTTCCCTACCATTCCTTGACCTCACCATCTCCATCACAGGGGACAGACTTCTGACCGACATACACTACAAACCTACTGACTCACATGGCTATCTGGACTACACGTCTTCCCACCCTGCCCCCTGTAAAGACTCCATCCCCTACTCCCAATTCCTCCGCCTATGCCGCATCTGCTCCCAGGATGAGACATTCCACACCAGGGCATCGGAAATGTCCTCGTTCTTCAGGGAACGGGGATTCCCCTCCGCCACCATAGATGAGGCTCGCACCAGGGTCTCATCCATACCCCGCAACACTGCTCTCTCTCCCCATCCCCGCACTCGCAACAAGGGTAGAGTCCCCCTAGTCCTCACCTTTCACCCCACCAGCCGGCAAAAACAACAGATAATCCTCCGCCATTTCCGCCACCTCCAACGTGACCCCACCACTCGCCACATCTTCCCATCTCCCCCTATGTCTGCCTTCCGCAAAGACCGCTCCCTCCGCAACTCCCTTGTCAATTCTTCCCTTCCCTCCCGTACCACCCCCTCCCCGGGCACTTTCCGTTGCAACCGCAAGAAATGCAACACCTGTCCCTTCACCTCCCCCCTCGACTCCATTCAAGGACCCAAGCAGTCGTTCCAGGTGCGACAAAGGTTCACCTGTATCTCCTCCAACCTCATCTACTGCATCCGCTGCTCTAGATGTCAGCTGATTTACATCGGGGAGACTATGCGGAGGTTGGGCGATCGTTTCGCCGAACACCTCCGCTCAGTCCGCAATAACCTACCTGAACTCCCGGTGGCTCAGCACTTCAACTCCCCCTCCCATTCCCAATCCGACCTCTCTGTCCTGGGTCTCCTCCATTGCCAGAGTGAGCAACACTGGAAATTGGAGGAACAGCACCTCATATTCCGCCTGGGTTGCTTGCGTCCGGATGGCATGAACATTGAATTCTCCCAGTTTTGCTAGCCCTTGCTGTCTCCTCCCCTTCCTCAACCCTCGAGCTGTCTCCTCCCATCCCCCCGCCCTCGGGCTCCTCCTCCTCCTCCCTTTTTCCTTCCTTCTCCCCCCCACCCCCCATCAGTCTGAAGAAGGGTTTCGGCCCGAAACGTCGCCTATTTCCTTCACTCCATAGGTGCTGCTGCACCCGCTGAGTTTCTCCAGCATTTTTGTGTACCTATTAATTTATATCAATTGATGGCAAGAGCAAAGTATGGAGGAGAGAAAGAACTGCCTAAGATCCAAAGCATACCACCTCATCTGAGAAACACGGTGGTGGGGGTGTTATGGCCTGGGCATGTATGGCTGCTGAAGGTACTGACTCACTTATCTTCATTGATGATACAACTGCTGATGGTAGTACCATAATGAATTCTGAAGTGTATAGACACATCCTATCTGCTCAAGTTCAAACAAATACCTCAAAACATTGGCCGGCAGATCATTCTACAGCAAGACAATGATCCGAAACATACTGCTAAAGCAACAATGTCTGAAGAAGGGTTTCGGCCCGAAACGTCGCCTATTTCCTTCGCTCCATAGATGCTGCTGCACCCGCTGAGTTTCCCCAGCAATTTTGTGTACCTTCTGCTAAAGCAACAAGGGAGTTTTTGAAAACCTAAAAATGGTCATTTCTTGAGCGGCCAAATCAATCACCCGATCTGAACCCAATTGAGCAGCCCCCAAAACAAGCATAAGCTAAAGATGGCTGCAATAGGCCTGGCAGAGCATCACCAGAGAAGACTCCCAGCAACTGGTGATGTCCATGAATCGCAGACTTCAAGCAGTCATTGCATGCAAAGGATTATATGCAACAAAATACTAAACATGACTGCTTTCATTTTCATGACAATGCTGTGTCCCAAACATTATGGTGCCCTGAAACAATGGGACTATTTATAAACACAGCTGTTATTTCTACATGGTGAAAGCAAAATGTATAAAAATACCCTTTAATAAAATCTGACAATGTGCACTTGAACCACATGTGATGTTTTCTATTACAAATCTCAAATTGTGGAGTACAGAGGCAAATAAATAAATGATGGGTCTTTGTTCCACACATTATGGAGGGCGCTGTAATTGTGGATCTTTGGAATTCAATTCCTGCTAGAGTAGGAGCTCATCTAGTCCTGCAGGTTTTATGGTGGGATGGCAGGGCTGGCCTTAAGCCAATTGGACCGATTGCTCCCAATTGGGCCCCGCACCTCCTAAGGCCGGCCCTGTGGGATGGGTTCACAGTTTGGGTCAGGGGTGTGTGGAGCCTTTACGGTTTTAAAGAGTGATCTGTAAGACAAAAGACCGGAGGAGATTTGCTACGTTAGATCAGATGAGGAGCAGGGGTACAGATCATTAGCAAGATATTTTAGGAAGCATGTTGAGAAAGTGACAAGCATGCTAAGGGGAATTGATGATAGGGATGATTTATCTGCAGTTGGGCAATTCAAGTCTTCATTCCAGAGGTTTGCAACATGTCTTGAGGTTGCGTAGGTGTTGTTTTTCTAGTTTATTGTTGGGCCTCAACGATGCAGTGTAGGAGGTGCAGACAGACAAGTGGTGATGGGAATGTGATTGAGAATTAAATTGGCTGACAACAGGAAACTCAGGCAAAACAATCGCTTAATCCGAGTTTCATTTCTCCAATGTAAAGAACACCACATTGTGAACACCGAATGCACTGCACCTGATTGAATGAAGAGTAAGTCAATCGCAACTTCATCTGGAATGATTATTTGAGGTACATTTTGTTTTTCCTGGGCGACTACCAAAAATGTAACATTTAACCCCAGAACCGCGAAATGTGCTCACCAGTGTATGTGAGAGGAATCCAAGGTCATTTAAATCTACCCACATATTAAAGACATCATGCCGCTTACATTTGAGACGCCACATCAGTTTTATAACTGACTAGACCAGAGGGGTGTGGGGGAGGGGGGCGAGGAGGGAGATGGGGTGAGGGGGAAGAGTGTGGAGGGAGGGCGAGAGTGGGAGGGGGGCGGGGGAAGTGGGATGGGAGGGGGAGAGGGGTGGGGGGAGAGAGGGGAAAGGGTGGGGAGGGAGGGGGAAGAGAAGTGGAAGAGTGGGGAGGGAGGGAGGGGTAGAGGGGTAGCAGGAGTGGTGGAAGAGGGACAGGGGTAGCAGGAGTGGTGGAAGAGGGACAGGGGGGAAGCGGAGAGGGGTGTGTGGGAGGGGGGAGGGAGGCAAGGCGGGAGATGGGATAAGGGGTAGAGGGGGAAGAGTGTGGATGGAGGGGGAAGAATGGGGAGAGGAAGGGGGAGGAGGGAAGGGGGTGGGGGAGGTAGGGGAGAGGGAGTGAGAAGAGGGAGATGGAGAGGGGGAGGAGAGAGGGGTGGGGGACGGGAGGAGAGATATGTGTGGGGGTAGGGGGGGAAAGAGGGTGGGGGAGGGGGAGAGAGGGAGGGGAGGATGGAGGGGAGGGAAAGGGGGAAGAGTGTGGAGGGAGTTGTTTCTCCACAAATTGTATTGTATTAAAATTTATTGTCATTGTCTCAATTAGAGACAACGAAATGAATTTCCCTTTACAGTCAGTATCATAAAAATAAATAAATAATAAAACATATTAAAAATAAAATAGAATTTAAAAAAAAGCACAAACACAGAAAGTCCACAACACAACATAACACAATGGCACCAAGGTGAGGAAGGCACCATAGTCCAGCCAGCCTCCCCTCCGATCTTCCCAGATGTTCATCCGTGGTCGGGGCCTTCCGAGCACCCGCAGTCGCCACCCCGGGCAGCCCGATGCTCAGGCCCTCTCGACGGGCTTTTAGAACGCCGACGCCGAACCCCGACGGTGAAAAACCTCCTCAGCGGCCCGGACCTCCCGATCAGCCGCCTCCCACCGGAGTCCGCAGCTCCTGAGTCCGCAGGCCGAGCCGGGCAGAGTCGCAGGACCCCACGATGTTTGTCAGCGCCGCCCCACTCTTCCGCTTCTCTTCCCCCTCCCCCTCCCCACTCTTTCCCCTCTCTCCCCCCACCCCTCTCCCCCTCCCATCCCACTCTTCCCCCGCCCCCCTCCCACTCTCGCCCTCCCTCCGCGTTGGGAGCCCGCGAACCACAGCTCCAGGATGTCGGTGCCGCAGGCCCAGCACTCCGGGCTCCAGACGGCCATCCCCGGTAAGGCATCGCCAGCCCCGCGATGTATCAGCGCTGTCCCACCGCTGCTGGAGCTCTGGTCGGTCCAGGCAGGAAAGGCCGCACCAATCCAGTAGGTAGGCCGCTGGGGGGGGGGGGGGGGGGGGGCGAGGACGCAACTCGAATAATAGTCGCATCCTCTCCAGGAAGCGACTGAAGGACGATATCCCCCTTACCGTACCCTCTTCCCTCACATTAAAACATTAAAAAAAACATAAAAAACACACTTCAACATAACAAAAAAAAAAAAAAAAAGATACTGGGCTGAAGGTGGAGGCAGCTGGCACCAGCGCCACCGGAAGTACAACAAATAAAAGGGGTCTGGTCTTCCCAATAGCCAGAGAGTGGAATGAGATCTGCCTGTAATGGTGGGGTTATCCAAAGCAACCCGCATTACCGTATCAACATACCTCCTCTTGATTCCTGTTCATTTCACTTTATTTCAGAAATTAACTATTTCCTCCAGAGCTGGTTTCTTTAGGTACTTCAACAAAGACATAGTGCTTTACTTGAAAGCAAAAAAAAAAATCAGCAAATTCAAGTCTATATGAGTTGAAAGAGTTCTACTGCAGGTTCGATAAACAGAAACTTAACACTGGTACCCCCTCCCCACCTCCCCAACTAACACTTCACACCTACTTAAAGCCTGACTCCAGTCTGCAAAGACTGGGCCCTTTCCCACCCACCCATCTCCAATCACCACTTCACACCCACTTACAGCCTGACTGCAATAGAAAAAATATATATAAATATCTGAATAAATTGTCATGCACCCTTCATTCACCCCCTCTAGTTTCATTCACACCAAAACAATTTTCATTCACCCTTGGGTGAACCATTCACGAGTTTAAAAGAAACACTGAATTAGAACAGAACAGCAGTTTGAGATTTCATCACAGTTTTCCAAAATGTGTTTGCATCAGACTTTGTGGATTATGGTGAGAGTGGAGTAATGTATGACACTATGAGGCCCCATCTTTTTTTCTTAGCATTTGGCATGTATGGTATCCAACCTTCACATTTGCATGCAATCAAAAGGGTGGAACTGTGGCGCAGCTGGTGGAACTGCTGACCTTGGTGTGGAGTTTGCACGTTCTCGCTGTGACCGCATTGGATTCCTCCCAGCGCTGTGTTTTCCTCCCACATCCAAAATATGTGCAGGTTTGTAGCTTAATTAGTCTCCGTAATTGTCCCTAGTGTGTCGGGAGTGCATAGAACGAGTGTGTGAATGGATGATCAATGGTCCTAGGGAGCTGAAGGGCCTGTTTTCATGCTGCATCATTCTAAAACTAAACTGAATTACTTCCGGTGGCGCCATTGAGCAGTAAGAAGCGCTCCTTTTAGCTCCGCTCCGAAAAACGTGTTAAAATGCATTAAAATGCCTGAAAAAGAAAACGGGACCGAATGAAAAACACTTAGCGGCAGATGCCCGACGTCGCGTAAGTGACGTAATCAGAAATCGACGCAATACCGAATGGATACCGGTATTTGAAATTATAAAAGGGACTCACAGAAGGAATCTGCCTCCTCCACCACAGAGCAGACACACAACCCGAATGCAGGTTCTGCAAGAGAAAGAAACTTCAGAAGAATCTGATGAAGAAGGAGTTATTTCTACCATGGAAGAGCAGACACAAGAACAAGCTTCAAGACTGGCTATGCAAAAATACTTTTTCTTGGTTCTTCTTGGTTTCTTGGTCCTCCAAAATATTCCAAATGGAATTTAAACTGGAGGTGGTGGAGGGAGGACTTAAGCCAGAAAGGGTTATTGGGAAGAAAGAGCTACTTTAAATTTAGTTGCATCTGGTTGGGTAACTATAGTTGGGTGGAGATTATTCCATGCTTTAATTGTGCGGGGAAGAACGAATTGCTGTATACATCTGCCTTTGTAGCTGGGATCACAAATGGGATCGAATGCCCTCGTCTGCTCCTAATTGGTTTGGGTTTGGTGTAGATCTTGTAGTCTATGTCGAGCTGACCATTTAACATTTTGTAAAAACAGGTCAAACGGTGAACTTCACGTCTGTCTTGGAGAGGGTTCCACCCCAGAGAATTCAGAAGTTTGGTGACACTCGCTTCTTTCTCATAGGTGTTAGTAACAAATCGAGCTGCCTGTCTTTGGACACGTTCGATGGAAGAAATGTTTTTATTTGTGTATGGGTCCCATGCTGCAACTGCGTAGTCCAAATCAGGTCTAACGAGGGTGAAATACAGCTTCTCCTCGACAGAAGTTGAACAATGATGAAAGTTGCGCCTCAGAAAGTTTAGGACACCTGTTGCTTTCACTGTTGCATGATGCACTTTGGAGAAATTCTGACTGAAAAGCTTGGAAATTTAGAAACAAAACTGGATGTTAAACTCAATGCTGGGACCACAGAAATCTGCGGAAAAATGGATACTCTACAAGCTCGAATCGAAGAGGTAAATTCCACTTTGAAAGGAGAAATTAAACGGGTCGAAGAAGATATTAGCAAAAAGTGGGAACCCATTCTCCTCACCTCAAAAAAACGAAACCACGCCATCAGAGAACTCGAGGTTACTACTAAGGATATTTATGAGACAATGCCAAGACTGAAGAAAGATCTAGACCGTGTTTCTGGGCAACTGGCCAGAATGACCGACAAATGCCTAGATCTTGAAGCTCGGTCTAGACGCTAAAACTTAAGAATTGTTGGAGTAAAAGGAAAGTGGAAAAGATTCCCGGATCTTCACAGCCAACTTACTTTAACAGGTATTTAATCTGCCTGAGAGACCTAAAATTGATCGGGCACATGGAGCTCAGAGAGCCCCACCAGGAGCTGGAGCTGCACCAAGACAAATTATTCTTAAACTACACGACCTATCAGTTCTGGAAGATATCATGAAGAAAGTCGCAAGCGCAAGAAACCTGATGTTTGAAGGAGAAAATATAAGAATCTTTAGAGACTATCCAGCAGAGGTTGTCAAGGAGTGAGCACTTTTCACCAAGATGCGTGTTATCCTCAGAGACATTCCAGACTTAAGATATGGAAGAATGTATCCTGCCAAATTAAGGGTCACATACAGAGAATCGGAGCGTTGCTTCATCGACCCAGAAGATGCAAGATTTTAAAAAGGA
Source organism: Amblyraja radiata (assembly GCF_010909765.2). Lineage (NCBI taxonomy): Eukaryota > Metazoa > Chordata > Chondrichthyes > Rajiformes > Rajidae > Amblyraja > Amblyraja radiata. The sequence goes on along the minus strand of NC_045970.1, from coordinate 59,717,459 downwards.
CTTAACAATGGATAAGTAGATAAGTAATATGTGGCATAGCTCTGTACGATAATGAATTGATTCGGAATGAGTACTAACAGGGCTATTGCCTACTGAACTTTCACTGAACGTGTTTGTTAAATCGTGTGTTTAATTTGCACCTATTATATGTATTTATAAGGGGTAGACCAATATAATGTGTTTAAAAAAAAATATATATAAAAATCTGCATGTAAGATGGCCGACAGGTTCACAGGCGGTTAAGTCTAGACATACTTATCAGAGATAGATTGGAATGCATGCGGGGAGACTGTTCAAGGTCCCCGTGTTTACGAAGAGATTGTTCAAGATCTTTGAATAACTCGGCTTTGAAAACAAATTAAACCTATGGTAATGACATAATACACTAACAAATTATGTAATTAAATCTGCTTTCTGTTTTTTCCTTTTACATAATATCTTGTTTAGTCCCTTTTTTTGTAATATTACTTTATAAGGGGCGGAGCTAAATGTAACCAACATCCACGGAAGCTCACATGAAATATCCCACCACGGGGTGGGCTTCACGCACAGTCTTCAAACACTGTTTTTTTTAATTATTTACTTTATTTAGCACTTTTTCGGATTACTCTTCTCAGGGCACTTTTTCTTGCGATATACCTGCAGGGTTTTGAAATTGGGATCACCCACCCACTAACCAGAAGCTTGATTTTATATATTGTGTTGTCCCATCTGAAACAAGGGAAACCAAGTAAGCTCTAATGCAAGACGACCCTCTGAAGAAAACTGGACGAATCACATTTTGTAGTTGGAATATTAGGGGCGTTAATGAGCCAATTAAAAGGGGTAAGGTTCTTGCACAATTAAAATCGATTAACGCTGACATAATATTTTGACAGGAGACACACCTCAAAGATCGAGCTCATAACAGGCTGAAGGCTAACTGGATCAGTCAATATATCATTCCTACTTTCTCTCCAAAACCAGAGGTTTGCAATTATAATTCTGTTAGGTTAGACAAGCACACCTCTTCAACCCTCACCCTGAACACCGGCGTTCCACAGGGCTGTGTGCTGAGCCCCCTCCTCTACTCCCTCTTCACCTATGACTGCACACCTGTACATGGTACTAACACCATCATCAAGTATGCAGATGATACAACGGTGATTGGCCTCATCAGCAACAACGATGAGTCGGCCTACAGGGAGGAGGTCCAGCACTTAGCAGCATGGTGCGCTGACAACAACCTGGCCCTTAACTCCTAGAAGACCAAGGAGCTCATTGTAGACTTCAGGAAGTCCAGGGGCGGCACGCACACCCCCATCCACATTAACGGGACGGAGGTGGAACGTGTTTCTAGCTTCAGGTTCCTGGGAGTCAACATCTCCGATGACCTCTCTTGGACCCACAATACTTCAACTCTGATCAAGAAGGCTCACCAGCGTCTCTTCTTCCTGAGGAGACTGAAGAAGGTCCATCTGTCTCCTCAGATCCTGGTGAACTTCTACTGCTGCACCATCGAGAGCATCCTTACCAACTGCATCACAGTATGGTATGGCAACTGCTCTGTCTCCGACCGGAAGGCATTGCAGAGGGTGGTGAAAATTGCCCAACGCATCACCGGTTCCTCGCTCCCCTCCATTGAGTCTGTCCAAAGCAAGCGTTGTCTGCGGAGGGCGCTCAGCATCGCCAAGGACTGCTCTCACCCCAACCATGGACTGTTTACCCTCCTACCATCCGGGAGGCGCTACAGGTCTCTCCGTTGCCGAACCAGCAGGTCCAGGAACAGCTTCTTCCCGGTGGCTGTCACTCTACTCAACAACGTACCTCGGTGACTGCCAATCACCCCCCCACCCCCCGGACACTTATTATCACTTATTATTATTTATTCAAATACATTTGCTATGTCGCTCTTCCAGGGAGATGCTAAATGCATTTCGTTGTCTCTGTACTGTACACTGACAATGACAATTAAAATTGAATCTGAATCTGAATCTGAATCTGGATAATTCGTAAGGGTATACCATTTAAACATAAAACCACCATAGCAGATAAAGAGGGTAGGTACGTCATAGTGTCTGGGGAAATATATTCTACCCCACTTACTATGGTGAATATCTACCCTCCCAACTTTGATAATCCACAATTTTTTAATAAAATATTTAATATAATCTCAGAATCCACCCAGCAAAACCTAATAATTGGGGGAGATTTCAACTGTGTTTTGGGTCAATTTTTGGATAAATCCTCACAACAAAAGAGATATAACACACAATCACAATCCAGCGAACTCCTAAATACATATATAAAAAATACAAATATAACAGACGTATGGAGGATTGCAAATCCATCCGGAAGAGAATATTCCTTTTATTCATCCCTACATAAAACTTATACACGTATTGACTATTTTCTGGTGGACACAAAATTAATACCTTTTACAACTAATCCCAAATATCATAATAGTATTATTTCCGATCATTCCCCGCTAATCTTCTCCCTAAAACTAGAAGGAATGTACAATAAAAAAGCGTTCTGGAGGTTTAATCCCCAATTACTAACTAACCCAGTTTGCTGTGAATATTTAAAACAACAGATGGAATTCTTTTTTGAGATAAATGATACTCCAGGCATTTTGGCTTCGTTATTATGGGAATCTTTTAAGGCCTTTATCAGAGGCTCTATCATTTCATATCAAGCATATCAAAACAAAAAGAACAGGATGGAACAACTGCAATTAGAAGAACAGATCAGACAGCTGAATTCAGAAAATGCGACAGATCAGTCTATGGATAAACATAATAAGATAGCAATATTAAAATTCAAGCTAAATCGAATTCTCTCTGCAAGAGTTATCAGGCTATTTCAAATTACTAACCATGAAAACTTTGAATTTGGCGACAAACCGCATAAACTTCTAGTACGTCAGTTGAGAAAAGTGGGAAAAGATCATACTATTGAAAAAAGTAGATCAGAAAAAGGTGAACTGTTCACACTTCCAAAAGAAGTGTACACTGGCCAGCAGGAGGCGACAAAATGAGCGAGTGGGGGGGGGAGAAGGATTTTATTAAAAATGTGTACATAAACACGACAAAATTTAGTCAGGAACAGATACTTGGAATGAAAAGTGAAATCTCTACCGAAATGGAAAAAATCTCGGCGTTTCTGTTTCTGGTGTTGGCGTAGCAATGAATCAAAGGCTGGCACCCACAAGTCAAGCAGAAACACACACACACAGTTTTAATGATATATAGATATATTTCTTCCACAAAACATTGGTTCCTTTGGAGCCTTTAAGGCTCTAAGTGATCTAGATGTATTGTTGTGAATGTGTGACTACACATTCCCGAAGATCCATCGGGTACACCATGGAACTGTATGTACCTCACGCCTGGTTAGCTCTGGTTTATTAAATCAAATTATGTTATTAACATATGTAACCACCCTGTCCAGTCATAATTTATGTCATGACTGGACCCGTTGCACTGAGGCCAGTGCCATGTGGATTATTACCTTTTGAGAGCTGGCTTGAGATAAGGATGTAGCTGGAGCCCCCTGCTGAAGTAATGTTAACATTACATCATGTCCCATACTCCCGTGTTACTGGGCCTGGGAGAACTTGTGTTAAGATATCCTATATAATTCTGGATATCAGAGGTTGAGGCTCGACAGAGTGGGTTCCACTTGCTGCAGCAAATATGATGAGAAGCACGTTTGCACCGTTTAGTGGCACTGTAACTGAGTATTGTCAAATACTCGTAAGAAATGAATTCAAGGACATCAGTTATTCATGCTGTATAGCATGTAACATGTGTATTCAGCTAAACCCGTTTCCCATCTGCTGAAGTGGAGATTTCCTGCATCTTTTTGGTGCTATCCTGCATTCTGCAGTGAGCACTCCACGGATTTGTCTGACAACCCGCGGCGCGGGAAATCGTCTCGGAGTCTTCAAGTCAATGACTTGATGTATCATGCAGACACTGGTCTCCCGAGTCACAGGCTGTACCAGCAAGTTTATGCTTTGAATAACCATATAGGTTCTATATAATTCCCTATATTAGCGGGAACCTTGGCTGCGTATGTCAGTCAGGCAGATTGAGGATACTTGGAATGAAAAGTGAAATCTCTACCGAAATGTAAAAAATTTCAAATATCTCTGGCGATTCCAGTGAATGGGAAACTGCATAGCATGCATCTTTGAGATTGATGCTTGCCATAAAGCTCCTATAAAACAGTTGTTAGACCGTAACAAAATTTACTATTCTGAAAGTCTGTACTGAACATACGAGTTAAACCTGGATGAAGTGACATCCTCCATCTGTCACCTGTCCTGAAAGGCAATCCTGCCCATAATACTGGGCCTGCCTCGAAGACAACTACGGTCGAATTCCAAGTCTGCTTGAAACCTATGTATGTTGTGCAGTAAAAGTAATCACATGTTATTATCTGTTTTTTAAAACCAGATCTGAAATAACTCTGAGTCTGCCTTGAAAAACGACTCTGATCATATTTCCGTGCCCAGCTTTCAAGCTACCACCAGCTTCAGTGAACCGCTTATCCCGTATGGAGGTGTGAGGTGTGTTGTCGCCTACTGATGAAGCTTTGCTTGTCGTTGGTACCTTGATTAGTCCGACAGCTTTTGCTTTCTTCTTCTGGTCTTACCTGAAGAGAGGATTCGGCGGCTGGTTTCTCCAATGTCACCCTGAAAATGTCTCCAATGTCACCGGCAAAGTTCCCTTGCCGGCACTTGTAGCGTGAGAACTCTTGAGGCCATATGCATGTGCTTCATTATGTTCATACTATAAATTTGAGATCAGTTACCTACTGATCACTCGCACTCCCCTCCACAGAGAGTGAGATTTGTAGGCAGCCCTGAAAACAGGTGCTGCCGCAGGCCCCTGAAGATACCTGCGCTGACATGGCCCCTCCAGCGGACCGTGGATGCTCCTCTCCTCAGAGCAGGAGACATTTGTGCAGCCCTGAAACAGGTGCTGCTGCCTGCGGGTTCTCCATAATACCCGGGCTGATAACTTCCTCCTTTGGGGTATATCATTGTGGAGCACCTCTCCATCAGGTGCTCCATGTGGGTTTGAACGTTTAAACACGTTACCCATGAAGGAGGTTATCCTATCCATCCGGAATCCTCCTGGCCGACTTGTTTGCGGGCTTTCTCCTTGCGCTCCCTCCTCAGAGAGGGAGATATAATATAGTGGCTAACCCTCCAATTGGGTTTGCCTAGGTACTCCTGGCCCGTTTTGTTTAAATGTATGGGCCTCTTCCCTGCACCCCCCTCCGCAGAGCGGGAGATACAATTTTTATGACTAACCTTTCGAACGACCCTCTACGTGCTGTCGGCATCAGCCCGACGCTGCTGGCTCCAGTGCCAGCGATTCATGAGGCGAATTTTCGACCGCCACCCGCTACTCGCACTGCGGTCTCTGTAGCGGATCCCGCGGTCCATTTCCGGGTATCCCCGAGGTCATGACCGGGATTCCCCCTGTTCCGTGAATGGGGTTCCCGCGGTCCATAGAAGTTTACCCGCGGCCCGTCCAGACTTCGCCCCCAATCCAGCAGGCAAACTCTGAAAATGAGTTTCCTGCAAAACAAAACAAATCCCAGAGATAAGTTTAAAAACTTACCTTGTTGATTTAAACTTACCGCTGGACAGCGCGAATGCTGCCGCCAGTCGGCTCGTTTGCGCAAAGCGAGTCAATGTAATGACGCGCCAAGTGGGATGACGGCCTTCTTCACGAAATCACTCACGTGACTCCGAAGTAAAATTGGGTGTGAAGTGTTGATTGGAGTGGGGTGGGTGTAGAATGTCCCAGTCTTTGCAGACTGAGGTTAGGCTGTGAAGTGTTAGTTGGGGCGGGAAAAGGGTCCACTCTTTTCATACTGGAGACTTGTCTTAAGTAGGTGTGAAGTGGTGAATGGGAAGGAGAGGGTGCAGGGTGCATTCTTTGCAGACTGGGGTCTGGCTGTGCTGGTTGGGGAAGGGGAAGGTAGGGGGGGAGGGGGTACCAGGGTTACATTTCTGATTTTCAAACCTGCAGTAAAACTCATTCAGGTCGTTGGTCAGCTGACGATTGTCCAAAGAGCGGGGGGCTTTCCTCTTGTAGTTGGTAATTTCTTGCGTGGGTGGGGGTGTCGTGGGCCCGGCTGCAGTGGGGGGTGGGTGAGGTGGAGGTGTCGTAGGCCTGGCGGTGGGCGAGGCGAAGACCAGGCCGGAGCGGCCTCTGGTGTCGAGGTTACAGCCGCTGCTAGTCGTTCCCGCTCCCGCCTGGCGACGAGAGAACGGTCTCCAGTTAGACCCCTCGCGGGTAGTTTGCTACCCAGGATAAAAACCAGACTCCCCCTCCCGCAACGCAATATTCCACAACTTACCCAGAGTAGACACGAGGCGATCGCTCACTGTGTGGACCAACTGACCCCGCCCGGACCCACTGCGCACACGCGGAGAGGCAGCATTATTTTGCGTCACTAGTGTGTCACCGGCTTCCCCCAACTGCGCAGGCATGGATGGTCGCAATTTTTTCCCCCAAATCATCCAGCGGGCGGGAACCAGAATTTTGGGTAAACACTGATTGCGCTCATCGGGATTTTTTTCTTACTGTGGGAAAAAAGGGGGGTGCGAGTGCACCAACGCACCCCCCCCCCCCTCTTCCGACAGCCATGACTACTTGGAAAATTTGAGGTTTTTCTCATATTTTGAAAATGTGTGCAGGTTTTGTTCTTGACGAGTTTTAGCTATGATTTCTATAATATTTTTACTGAGGGGAGGACGAACAAGAATGGTACAAAAGTGATTCCCAGTTAGATGACTTTGCAAATCTATGAGCTGGAAACCCACCACCACAACTGCAACCACAGACCATTATTAATAACAGTTTTATGATGACCGGAAAATTTCACTGAAAAAAATGGTGTTTTCATAGCAACCGGGACTGATTTCACCACAGAACTCTGTTAATGCATGTTTAATGAAGATGGGAAATTTGCACTGAAGAATCCTTTGGCAATTGAACAGCACGTTGACTGGAATATTAGGAAATGTTTAGATATTTCCAAGAAAACCAAAGAAATCCCCAATAGCCAAATAGTTCCTCGAACCGTCTTGGATAGCATTCATTTTGAAGTGAGAAGAAACGGGATGAAATCAGTGCTTTTTTTTTAAAGACAAAAAGGTACAGATACAGGTGGCGTAATTTACTGTTAAAGCTCTTTAAGGGCCTAATTGCCTAATTTAATTTTAAATATATTAAGGATAAGGGGTAGCAACACTTATAGGGGTGTATTATAGACCGCCAAATGGGGAACGAGAATTGGAAGAGCAAATATGTAAGGAGATAGCAGATATTAGTAGTAAGCACAAGGTAGTGATTGTGGGAGTTTTCAATTTTCCACACATAGACTGGGAAACACATTCTGTAAATGGGCTGGATGGTTTGGAGTTTGTAAAATGTGTGCAAGATAGTTTTTTGCAGCAATACATAGAAGTACCTACTAGAGAAGGGGCGGTGCTGGACCTCCTGTTAGGAAATGAGACAGGTCAGGTGGCAGAGGTATGCGTTGGGGAACAGTTCGGGACCAGTGATCACAATACCATTAGTTTCAATATAATTATGGAGAGGGTCAGAACTGGACCTAGGGTTGAGATTTTTGATTGGAGAAAGGCTAACTTTGAGGAGATGCGAAATGATTTAAAAGGAGTAAATTGGGACAGTTTGTTTTATGGGAAAGATGTGGAAGAGAAATGGAGGACATTTAAAGGTGAAATTTTAAGAGTACAGAATCTTTATGTCCCTGTTCGGTTGAAAGGAAATAGTAAAAATTGGAAAGAGCCATGGTTTTCAAGGGAAATTGGACACTTGGTTCGGAAAAAGAGGGAGATCTACAATAATTATAGGCAGCATGGAGTAAATGAGGTGCTTGAGGAGTATAAAGAATGTAAAAATAATCTTAAGAAATAAATTAGAAAAGCTAAAAGAAGATATGAGGTTGCTTTGGCAAGTAAGGTGAAAGTAAATCCAAAGGGTTTCTACAGCTATATTAATAGCAAAAGGATAACAAGGGATAAAATTGGTCCATTAGAGGGTCAGAGTGGACAGCTATCTGCAGAGCCAAAAGAGATGGGGGAGATATTGAACAATTTATTTATTTTCTTCGGTATTTCTATGGTAGGAAATTGAAGAATGGAGGTGAACAGAGGGATCTGGGAATAACTGTGCACAGTTCCCTGAAAGTGGAATCTCATGTAGATAGGGTGGTAAAGAAAGCTTTTGGTGTGCTGGCCTTTATAAATCAGAGCATTGAGTATAGAAGTTGGGATGTAATGTTAAAATTGTACAAGGCATTGGTGAGGCCAATTCTGGAGTATGGGGTACAATTTTGGTCGCCTAATTATAGGAAGGATGTCAGCAAAATAGAGAGAGTACAGAGGAGATTTACTAGAATGTTGCCTGGGTTTCAGCAACTAAGTTACAGAGAAAGGTTGAACAAGTTAGGGCTTTATTCTTTGGAGCGCAGAAGGTTAAGGGGGGACTTGATAGAGGTCTTTAAAATGATGAGAGGGAAAGACAGAGTTGACGTGGATAAGCTTTTCCCACTGAGAGTAGGGAAGATTCAAACAAGGGGACATGACTTGAGAATTAAGGGACAGAAGTTTAGGGGTAACATGAGGGGGAACTTCTTTACTCAGAGAGTGGTGGCTGTGTGGAATGAGCTTCCAGTGAAGGTGGTGGAGGCAGGTTCGTTTTTATCATTTAAAAATAAATTGGATAGTTATATGGACGGGAAAGGAATGGAGGGTTATGGTCTGAGCGCAGGTATATGGGACTAGGGGAGAATACGTGTTCGGCACGGACTAGAAGGGTCGAGATGGCCTGTTTCCTTGCTGTAATTGTTATATGGTTATATGGTTATTATTCACCAAGGAGAAGGATATTGAATTATGTGAGGTAAGGGAAACAAGTAGAGTAGCTATGGAAACTATGAGATTCAAAGAAGAGGAAGTACTGACACTTTTGAGAAATATAAAAGTGGATAAGTCTCCAGGTCCAGACAGGATATTCCCTAGGACATTGAGGGAAGTTAGTGTAGAAATAGCAGGGGCTATGACAGAAATATTTCAAATGTCATTAGAAACGGGAATAGTGCCGGAGGATTGGCGTACTGCGCATGTTGTTCCATTGTTTAAAAAGGGGTCCAAGAGTAAACCTAACAATTATAGACCTGTTAGTTTGACGTCAGTGGTGGGCAAATTAATGGAAAGGATACTTAGAGATAATATATATAAGCATCTGGATAAACAGGGTCTGATTAGGAACAGTCAACATGGATTTGTGCCTGGAAGGTCATGTTTGACTAATCTTCTTGAATTTTTTGAAGAGGTTACTCGGGAAATTGATGAGGGTAAAGCAGTGGATGTTGTATATATGGACTTCAGTAAGGCCTTTGACAAGGGTCCTCACGGAAGGTTGGCTAAGAAGGTTCAATTGTTGGGTATTAATGGGGGAGTAGCAAGATGGATTCAACAGTGGCTGAATGGGAGATGCCAGAGAGTAATGATGGATGGTTGTTTGTCAGGTTGGAGGCCAGTGACTAGTGGGGTGCCACAGGGATCTGTGTTGGGTCCACTGTTGTTTGTCATGTACATCAATGATCTGGATGATGGTGTGGTAAATTGGATTAGTAAGTATTCAATGATACTATGATAGGTGGGTTTGTGGATAATGAAGTAGATTTGCAAAGTCTGCAGAGAGATTTATGCCAGTTGGAAGAGTGGGCTGAAAGATGGCAGATGGAGTTTAATGCTGATAAGTGTGAGGTGCCAAAATTTACGAAACTGGGAGTAACTGAAGGGGCAGATGGGAACAACGCCCGTGAGTTCACTGCCAACTTAATCAAACATGTACTCAATTTACCTGTGGAACTGAAAATTGAAGTGGCACATCGAATACCCAGATTTAAGCCAAGATCACAAGCAGATCCAGCCCACCCACGACAGATCATAGTCAAACTTCGGGACATTTCAGCACTTGAAGAGCTGATGAAAAAAATCAAATACGGAGTGAAGATGACCTTTGAAACGACTCTATCAAACTCCTCCGGGATTATCCCTATGAGATCGTGCTAAAGAGAAGAAAGTTCTCACAGACAAGACAGATTCTCCATGGAGTTAAAGATGTCAGATGTGGCGTATTTTATCCGGCCAGGATGCGCATTACTTTCAAGGGAAAAGAGAAAACTTTCACTAATTCGGACGCATCTTATAAATATGCCCAAGAGATTGTGGCAGAAACAGAAGATTAATCAAGGCAGCGGGACGATATGGACAAATTCTTTCCTTTTATTACTTCACAGAGAACACCTGAAGATAAAGTAGAAACACCATTCTCTAAAAGTTTAAAATGGAAGAGCATTTCCACGTGCGCTGGTCTAGACACCTTATCTCCTTTGGACGCTTTGGAATTCAACTCGAGGACATTCTTTGTTCAAAATGAAGGAAAGACTGATAAGCAACGCAGAGATGAACAGCAGAGCCGAATGTGGAAAACATCACAAGGACAAATGGCAGTTTAAGATCTTAAAACAGCTTTACAAAATATAGAGAATTAACTATAATTAACAATACTAATATAGAAATATAAATGGAAACTAACCTGAACTATATAATGGGCAAAATGTAATAATGTGCTAAAAAGACTGACTAGCTCGTACATAGAGATAACAAATTTTAGAATTAAAGTAGATAATACTGATAGTTTAAGTGCTATGTAATTCGTGTGGGGAAGGGAGGAGACTCAGGCACCTGGCATAATTCCAGGAGCCTGTTTCTGGTTAACCCTTACAGCTAACAGCTTACTATTATCAAAGGTATAACTAATTATAAATAATTAGTAGATGAAAGTGTTAGATATATAAATTTCACAGTAGCTGAACACAAGATCTGATAAGACTGAATGAAATATATATATAGTGTAATTGGGTGAAATCTAACTGATTTTGAAATGGTATCGCCCTCCTAGGTTTAGAGTAATAAAGGGAGTCGAATAGATGTTGAATCCCACAGACGCGTGGGACACTCACTACAGTGTCGAATACTTCAGACACTGTAATTTTACTTGTTCAATTTTTTTTTAATCACAATATGTCACTATTATGTGTTTTTTTTTCAAGGACAATCGCAAAAGAGATCTACCAAGGAAGTTAGTAATATAAACGCCCCCCCCCAAATATCCAGAGTCCTGAGGTATGGATGCACCGTAATAAATAAGGGTATTAAAATCAGAGAAAATGCAAGATGATAAACAAAAGAAAATGAGTGCAATCACACTGTGTAGCTGGAATATAAGGGGTATTAATGAACCAATTAAAAGGGGCAAAATACTAGCTCAGTTTAAATCATATAACACGGACATTACTTTTCTACAAGAAACGCACCTTAAACATCAAGATCAGATGAGATTGAGGGTGAATTGGATAGGCCAAACATTTCACTCCTCATATACTTCGAAATCCAGAGGCACCGCAATTATTATTCGCAAAGGAATACCATTCAAATCAAAGAACGTTATATCAGATAAGGAAGGGAGATATCTTATAGTTACAGGAGAGATCCATGCTACGCCAATCACTTTGGTAAACATATATGCGCCCAATTTTGATAATCCTCAATTTTTTTATAAAATCCTGAATACAATCGCAGAATTTAACTACCAAAATGTTATAATTGGAGGAGACTTCAACTGTGTTTTAGATCCGTACATAGATAAATCGATGCAAAAACAAAGAGGTAATATGAAATCTAAAACTAGTGAACTCTTAAATACATATATAAAAAATACAAATATAGCAGACGTCTGGAGGATCGCGAATCCGACTGGAAGGGAATACTCGTTTTATTCAATGGTACATAAAACATACTCACGTATAGACTACTTTCTAGTGGATACAAAACTAATCCCTTATACTATGAACCCTAAATATCACACCAATACGATTTCAGATCACTCCCCGCTAACTTTCGCTTTAAAATTAGAAGGAATGTCTACGAACAAATCGTTCTGGAGGTTTAACTCGCGAATTCTGAAAAACCCACAAGGGAGTATATATCTAAAAAAACAGATGGACCTCTTTTTTGAGACAAACGATGCACCAGATATATCGCCCACTTTACTATGGGAATCCTTCAAAGCATTTATTAGAGGAGTCATTATCTCGTATCAAGCTTTTCAAAACAAAAAGAATAAGAATGAACAAAGACAATTAGAAGAACAAATCAGACAACTAGATATAGATAATGCTAAAGATCCAACTATGGATAAACATAATAAAATTTTAATACTGAAATTTAAGCTAAATAAATTATTGTCAGAGAAGGTTATACAGAGAAGGTTATAACAGCTGCTGCCACCACTGCTGCTGCTGGCGGTGGCAGCAGCAGCAGCGGAGACCCGACTCGGCCCCGAAGCTGTAGCGGCGGCAGCAGCAGCGGAGACCCGACTCAGTCCTGGAGCTGTGGCGGCGGCAGCAGCAGCGGTAGCGGAGACCCGACTCGGCCCCGAAGCTGTGGCGGAGGCGGCGGAGACCTGACTCGGCCCCGAAGCTGTGGCGGAGGCAGCGGCAGCGGAGACCCGACTCGGCACTGGAGCTGTGGCGGCGGCAGCGGCTGCAGCAGCGGTAGCGGTGACCCGACTCGGCCCCGAAGCTGTGGCGGAGGTAGCGGCAGCGGAGACCGGACTCGGACTCGGCCTCGGAGCTGTGGCGGAGGCAGCGACCACCCGCGGAGTTTGAACCGTCGCCTCGGCGCAGAGGGAGAACAAAGAGGGAAGAGACAGAGACTTTAAGATTTTGCCTTCCACCACAGTGAGGAGGTGTTTGGTGAACTCACTGTGGTGGATGTTAAATTTGTGTTGATTGTGTGTTTTTGTCATTTTTTAAATTATATGTATGACTGCAGGGAAACAAAATTTCGTTCAGACCAAAAGGTCTGAATGACAATAAACGAATCTAATCTAATCTAATCTAATCTAATAAGATTATTCCAAATTACAAAACAAGAACATTTCGAATTTGGGGATAAACCCCATAAACTTTAGCACGCCAACTGAAAAAACGGGAAAAAGATCATGCAATTAAATCAGATAGAGGGGAATTATTAACACTACCTAATGATATCAATAAAAGATTTGCTCAATTTTACAAGAATTTATACACATCGAAAACGCTAATAGACAATAATAAAGTTTCAGAATTTTTGGCAATTGTAACCTTCCAAAACTAGAACTGAAGGAACAAGAGGAACTGGGAGCACAAATTACATCTAAGGAAATAGAAGACACAATAAACACACTTAAGAATGGAAAAACACCAGGACCAGACGGATTCAGTAATGAATTTTATAAATGTTTTTACGACATAGTTACACCACGTCTACAGAAAATGTATACATACGCTTTTAAAGAACAAATCTTACCTGAAACACTAGCAGAATCAACGATCACATTAATACTTTAAAAAGATAAAGATATAGAAGAACCAGGCTCATATAGAGCTATTGCTTTGTTAAATACGGATCAAAAAATATTAGCGAAAACACTAGCTAGAAGACTAAATCAATATGTTAGTAAATTAATAAATGAGGATCAAACGGGATTTATACCTAAGAGACATTCATTTAATAACCTGAGACGTCTGCTTAACATAATGCACTCTCATAAACCTCAAGAACAAGAGTTATCTATCATTTCATTGGACGCAGAAAAAGCGTTTCATCAAGTAGAATGGGATTATATGATTAAAGTATTGCAAAAATTTCAAATTGGAGAGAACTTCATCGCATGGATAAAATTATTATATAACAAACCCACGGCTAGAATATTAACTAATAATATACTATCTACAAAATTCCAATTAACAAGGGGCAATAGACAAGGATGTTCATTATCACCGCTGTTATTTGCTCTGGTAATTGAACCTTTAGCTGAAAAAATTAGAACACACCCGGATATTTACGGTTATAATACAAAATATTCAAATAACAAAATATCCTTATACGCAGACGATGTACTACTGTATATCACAAAACCCCAAATCAGTATACCAAACATATTAAATCTAATTGAGGACTTTGGATCTTTCTCAGGATACAGAATAAACTGTAACAAAAGTGAAATTATGTCGATAAAACCGAAAGACTCAACACATCTCTTGAAATTCCCCTTTAAAATAGCCACAGAAAAATTTAAATATTTAGGAATTGAAATCACTAGAAACTATCACGCTATGTTTAATGCCAATTATAGCCCCTTACTTAAGAAACTAAATAATCTAATCAAATTCTGGAAAACGCTCCCGATGTCTTTAATAGGTCGAATAAATGCTATAAAAATGATCTTTTTACCACAAATTTATTTCAATCAATACCAATATATCTTCCAAAAAAGTTTTTCAAAAATCTAGACTCAGACATTACAAATTTTATATGATATTATAAATCCCACAGAATACAAAGAGCACACCTTAGTAAACCAAAAGAGATGGGTGGTCTAGCGCTCCCTAACTTTATGTACTATAATTGGGCAGTAAATATTAAAAATATGATTCACCTGCTGGACAACTCTGCCCAGCAGGTAGACTGGATTGTAATGGAGAGAGAGGACTGCTCTCCGTGTAATACAGGAGCGACTCTCCTCTCACCAATGAATCTGAATAACAAAAATTATAATAAAAATCCAATGATACATAGCACAATTAGAACTTGGAAACAAATAAAATAGTAAGATTAAACGAGAACTTACCAGTTTGAAGTTTGATCTGTATTTTATGAGGAGTTACGATGAGGGATTACGTGAAGAACCTGCTCAGCGTGCATGCGCGGCATACTTCCAAGCAGCGGTGTGGAATCACAGATAGACACAGTTATTTGAAGTAAACACAGTAAAGAAAAGGAGACATCAGTTATTAGTTTGATCCATACAATGAGGGTGGGAGCGGAGGGCACGTAATCCCTCATCGTAACTCCTCATAAAATACAGATCAAACTTCAAACTGGTAAGTTCTCGTTTAATCTTACTATTTTACTTCGGAGTCACGTGAGTGACTACGTGAAGACTTCAAAGCTCTGTGAGTTCAAACCGTGTAACAGTTTTATTTCACTCACTGCCGAAGTTCTTGAGGGAGGAAGTGTTATCATAATCAACCAATGAATCTGTTTTTCGAGAAACAAAAAAGGTTTTTTTTTAATAATAACAAAATAAATTGCTCCTCCGGGCTTAAATTAAATATTTGCAGCTTGTAATATTTTCTCTGCAAATAAATCAGGTTTCGTCAACGGCTTGTTATAAAAGTTCTGAATGTCGTTTCCCTCGACCATCCTGCTGTATTCAGAATATGGTCAACCGGTACGTCCATTCTCTCGGCCGTTGATGTAGATGCTGCCCTAGTGGAATGAGATTTTAAATGTATTAGTATCTATTCTGGCAGCCTTCAGTACCTGTTTGAACCATCTTGAAATGGTTTGGCTCATTACCCGGCCATGAGGTTTCTTGTGGCTGACCCAATAACTGCTAGAGTCAGTTATTAAAGATGGGATAGCAGCACATTTGGAAAGTGGTGAAATCATTGGACAAAGTCAGCATGGATTTACAAAAGGTAAATCATGTCTGACGAATCTTATAGAATTTTTCGAGGAAGTAACTAGTAGCGTGGATAAGGGAGAACCAGTGGATGTGGTGTATCTGGACTTCCAGAAGGCTTTCGACAAGGTCCCACATAAGAGATTAGTGTACAAACTTAAAGCACACGGCATTGGGGGTTCAGTATTGATGTGGATAGAGAACTGGCTGGCAAACAGGAAGCAAAGAGTAGGAGTAAACGGGTCCTTTTCACAATGGCAGGCAATGACTAGTGGGGTACCGCAAGGCTCAGTGCTGGGACCCCAGCTATTTACAATATATATTAATGATCTGGATGAGGGAATTGAAGGCAATATCTCCAAGTTTGCGGATGACACTAAGCTGGGGGGCAGTGTTAGCTGTGAGGAGGATGCTAGGAGACTGCAAGGTGACTTGGATAGGCTGGGTGAGTGGGCAAATGTTTGGCAGATGCAGTATAATGTGGATAAATGTGAGGTTATCCATTTTGGTGGCAAAAACAGGAAAGCAGACTATTATCTAATTGGTGGCCGACTAGGAAAAGGGGAGATGCAGCGAGACCTGGGTGTCATGGTACACCAATCATTGAAAGTAGGCATGCAGGTGCAGCAGGCAGTGAAGAAAGCGAATGGTATGTTAGCTTTCATAGCAAAAGGATTTGAGTATAGGAGCAGGGAGGTTCTACTGCAGTTGTACAGGGTCTTGGTGAGACCACACCTGGAGTATTGCGTACAGTTTTGGTCTCCAAATCTGAGGAAGGACATTATTGCCATAGAGGGAGTGCAGAGAAGGTTCACCAGACTGATTCCTGGGATGTCAGGACTGTCTTATGAAGAAAGACTGGATAGACTTGGTTTATACTCTCTAGAATTTAGGAGATTGAGAGGGGATCTTATAGAAACTTACAAAATTCTTAAGGGGTTGGACAGGCTAGATGCAGGAAGATTGCTCCCGATGTTGGGGAAGTCCAGGACAAGGGGTCACAGCTTAAGGATAAGGGGGAAATCCTTTAAAACTGAGATGAGAAGAACTTTTTTCACACAGAGAGTGGTGAATCTCTGGAACTCTCTGCCACAGAGGGTAGTCGATGCCAGTTCATTAGCTATATTTATGAGGGAGTTAGATGTGGCCCTTGTGGCTAAGGGGATCAGAAGGTATGGAGAGAAGGCAGGTACGGGATACTGAGTTGGATGATCAGCCATGATCATATTGAATGGCAGTGCAGGCTCGAAGGGCCGAATGGCCTACTCCTGCACCTAATTTCTATGTTTCTATGTTTCTATAAGGCTTTTTCACTCCCTCTGATATTGTGGGTTGTGTCAATGTAATGTTGTAGATGGGTCACGACACACAACCGTGGCTCTGGTGGGTAGGCCCGGAACACCACTACTGGATTAGCTGTTCCTGGCCTGCTTTGTTTCACCAGACATTGTATGATGAATGTGATCTCATCTGGGGTGGTCACCATGTTGTCCAGCCTCAACTTGTGTAGTGACTGGACCCTCTGAGCGGATACAAGTGCCATCAACATGAGCGTCTTTAGTGTAGCTTGCTCGAGGCCGAGGGATCTGGCTGGTGGCCATTCCCTGAGGTATGTCAGGACCACACTGATATCCCAAATATGGGTATACCTGGTCTTAGGAGCTTGATATTGTAAATGCCCTTCATCAGTTTTACCACCAGTGGATGGGATCCCATCGCCTGTTGTCCTGGCGCTGGTTGTTGCGTACGTTGTCCCTGTTTCCTGGCAGTACTTCTCCCATTTTTTGATGCTGGTTAAGTACTGCCTCTTGTTGGATGTTATAAGGGCTGCCGACATGGTGGTGATGGTTTGTTCGGACAATCCTAGTTCCAGGTAAGGTCTGTTCAAAACCTGCAACCCAGGAGTTTAATTTTCTCATGGCATGGGTGTTTAACTTACCTGGTAGGTAAGTAGCTGATAGCCAAATATGTCTTTCGACACACCCTTGCCAAATCATGTTGACCAATTTGTCGCATGATAATGATTTTATGCCACCCATATGGTTAATATAAGCCACCACCATAGTATTATCAATTTGTAACCGAACATGCAAGTGCTGCATATTAGATACATATGCTTTTAAACCATAAATGGCGCCCAACATCTCTAGATAGTTAATGCCCAGTGTAAGTAGTAATGATGACTCTAGGTTAGTCCATCTACCACCTGTGCTGGATATGGAGTTAGTCGCTCCCCAGCCTGAGCACTGGCATCTGTTTGAATAACTAAAGTAGGGTTAGTGATGATGATAGGGCTGAAACTATGCCAAACGTTTTCTGCCCACCACTGTAGCTCTGATATTGCTTCAGTGGGTAATTTCATGACACGATCATAGTGACCTGTATGTCGTTTTAGTGCCTGTACCTTTGCTCTCTGTAAATTTTGATAGTGCAAAGGTCCAAATTGTGTAGCCGGAAATGCTGCTACCATTTCCCCAATTACTCTTGCTACTTGTCGAATAGTTGGTCGCTCGTTGACCATTAAATTGTTGCATGATTGTGCTAATTCAACCATTTTTGCCTTTGGCAAGGTAACAGTCATATGGACTGAGTTAATTGTGAAGCCCAGGTAGTCCATGATAGTGGATGGCTTCAACTTAGATTTATCTGGATGTAGGACGAACCCCAGAGTTTCGAGGAGCTGTTTTGTAGCTGATACTGCTGCCACAGCCAATTCCATCGTTCTCCCCTACTATCAGAATATCATCCACATATGCCATGACAATATGTTTTTGTTTTCTTAGTATTGCCATGGCTGGTTTAAATATTTTGGTGAATAATCTTGGGGCTGAAGTTAGAGCATTGGGCAATGCTTTGTACTGTCATTGCTGTCCCATCCAGATAAATTTTAGGTATCTGCGATGATCCTTGTGTATGGGCACTAGATAGTAAGCATCTTTGAGATCAATACTTGCCATGAAGTATCCTTTGGAAATCAGTTGTTTGGCAGTAACAAATGTCTCCATTTTGAAATGTGTATACTTAACAAACTTATTTAGTGATGTTAAATCAATGATGATGCGACATCCACCATCTTTTTTGGTTTTAGTGAATATATTCGATACAAATCCCAAAGGTTCATGTTTGGTCTTTTCGATGACCCCCTTTGTGATAAGTCTCACCAGTTCAGCTTGTCCCTCACGTTTCTCTTTGACGGAGGGAGAAAATACCCTTTGGGCCCAATGTTGAACTGGCGGTGATTTTTCTGACATGAATTGTATTTCATATCCACTAATGCTGTTGAGTATATAGTTGTCACTCGTGACAGTACCCCATGCTTCTTTGAACAAGTGTAATCTCCCCCCTGTTAGTAAAGAACCCTTACTCTATATGCTGGCAGGAACCAGACCCACCTACCTCCATGGTTATTAGCGTTTCTTCTGTTTTCTCATGTTCTTGAAGGCTTTGCTTGTCTGACGTGCTGGCGATGTTGGGGGGTGGCGCATTTTCCATGGGGTACGCTCTGGGCCCTGATCTAAAAAAGATCTTTGGGGATAAATGCAGTCCCCGAGCTTTCACCAGTCCCATATTGTGGACGTCGACTGGTGGATGCCGTGGGGTGCTGCCGCTTGGGTATTGTAGGTCTTGGTTTGCTCGTCCCGGGGCCTGCCCTCATGAGGCTGAAAGTTTTCGATGCCTCTTCCATGTCCCTTACCTTTTTGGTGAGGTCCTTCCCGAATAACAGAGCGTCCGTCTCTGCAGCTGGG
The DNA here is from genome assembly GCF_010909765.2 of Amblyraja radiata. NCBI lineage: Eukaryota > Metazoa > Chordata > Chondrichthyes > Rajiformes > Rajidae > Amblyraja > Amblyraja radiata. The sequence continues at coordinate 59,698,096 of NC_045970.1, read as the reverse complement.
GCTTTGCATAACCCAACGAATTTGGGATTGAGAGCAGGTCTTATGATTTCCCGCCGGAAGTTTCAAACTGAGTGTTGCACATCAATGCCAGTACATCCTGCTGGCAGGTATCCATGGCCGTGCTGTCCACAGAACGAGCAAAGGCTGTGATGGCCAACATCAGGAGCCTTAGGATCTGCTGTAGCTTGAGTTCATGGTTACGAATGTGTGACCCCACGTGCCCCCAGATTTGGCTGTTCACAGTCAGCACTCTGAGGCCTCACAGTTCTCTGGTGCTGTGTAAAGATCTAGTGCCTCAGAAAGCACCTTACTGCAAGGGCTTATTCGAAAGATGATTTATGCTGGCCGTGTTTCGGTTCCAGCAGTCTTCCAGCACGTGGGGTTACTACATAGCGGTCCATCACACCCAGCTGCTCTTCCTGCTCCTGCACCCAGCCCTGGTCACCAATGCTAGCCTCCAGTAATGAGGGAGCAGATGGCAGTGCACAAGACACTGTGGAGGGGGTGCCTGATCTCCCTCCGCGAGAGCGCTCTTTCTGCGCATCCCGCTGGAGCTGCTCCAAGAGCCATTGGATGCAGCTCAGGCGGCTGTCTCTCCTCCGTTCAGGTGGAGACATGTCCCCGTCCGACGAATCGGGAAACACTGGCTGGTTGGTTTTGCTGGTGGATTTTTTCCCCCCAGTCCGCTGTTCAGGCGTTTAGCGGGACTGGGCTTGGCTCGGTGTCGGGGATGGTGGAGCGCTCTATGAGCGGTCCTGCCGCCTGCCGCTCCAGCGGCTCAGGCGGCTGTCTCTCTCCCATGCGGGTGGAGAGACGTCCCCTCCGATAAGTCGGAAGCTACCGGCCGGATGCCTCTTCGGCTGGCTATGCATCCAGCCCGCTGCTCAGGTACTAGCGGGCTGGGCTCGGCACGGTGTCGGGGAATAGCGGAACACCGGACCCGGTAATTCCTACCGCCTGTTGCTGCCCCCCCCCCCTGCAATGGAACGCTCCTCCGCTGGAGTCGAGCGGGGGACAGGTTCTTCTAGAGCTTTTGTGCCTTGTAGAAGCGAGAGCGCCCCTCAAGCAGCGCGTCTCGCAGGCGCCTGCTCCGAGAGCCGCTCCAGTGGCTCAGGCGGCTCTCTCTCCCCCCGTGCGGGTGGAGAGACGTCCCGTCCGAATTTGGGAAAACACCTGCCTCGAACGGGGGACAGTTTTGTTCCAGAGCCTTTTTCTCTGCCTGTAAAACACAAGCAGAAAAGGCTCCCCTGTAATCGAAACCCGACCTCAGGGTACTCACCTGATGGTCCGTTTCATTCTGTAGCGGGAGCGCCTAACTCCCGCTGCAGCCGCTGTTGCACTGCTGGCGTTAATGTCGCGCCTGCGCGCTGAGCGGGTTCTTCACGTAGTCACTCACGTGACTCCGAAGTAAAACAGAATCTAAAATTAAGAAATCTATCTCTTTTAATGCCAATAGTCAATAACCCGTCGTTTAAACCTTCAATTATAGATAAATCATTTACACAATAGGAAAGAATGGGAATCAAAACGCTCGGAGACTTTTATGAATTAGGAAAATTATTATCATTTCAACAATTACAACTGAAATATAATTTGAAAAATAATCAATATTTTAAATATCTTCAAATCCGTGACTATCTGAAAAAATACACAAAAGACTATCATAACATGTCCCCAGACTTATTGGATGAAGCCATGAAGACAAAGGCTGAATCAGCAAATCTAATATCATACTTATACAACATTATTTTAAATATAGAAATACCTACAACTGATGGTATTAGAAGAGATTGGGAACAAGAACTAGCTATAAAAATTTCAAAAGAGAGCTGGGATAAACACTTACTATATGTGCATAAATGCTCGATCAACGTACGACATACTCTAATTCAATTTAAAACATTACATAGACTATATTATTCAAAAACTAAAATAAATAAACTTTTCCCCAATGTCTCACCCATTTGTGATAAATGTCAATCACAAGAAGCTAACATAGCGCACTCTTTTGTTTTTTGTATAAAATCCAAAAATTCTGGAACTAAATATTTGAAATCTTCACAAAATTAATTAAAATAAAACTTGTACCAAAAGCAGAATGGATCATTTTTGGAATATCGGAAGGTAACCCCGAACTAAATGTGTTTCAAAAGAACTTACTTAATTACGGGCTAATAATGGGAAAAAAGCTTATACTCAAATTTTGGAAAAATGCTCCAATACCAACAATAAAAATGTGGATTTCAAACATGTTCGAAACACTACACTTGGAAGAGATGAGACTCCTCCTAGCAGGCAAAGCAGACCACTTCCAAAAGACGTGGTCTGCATTTATGGAACTATTACAAGCATAAGGTGCAATAGTAATTTAAAATATAAATGGTACCAGGATCTGGTAACGGGATGTATACATTTTTTTTTTAAAACACGGTTGGTATATCCTTTTTTACGGAGTTTTGTGTTATAATAAAGCGATTGTTTTTCCTTTTTTTCTTTTCTTTCTAGGGTGTATTTCCTTTCTTTACTTCCTTCTCTAACTTCTTCCCTGAGGGGCTTTCTTTTCCCAACACTTTCCTGCACCTTCACGATTCTTGCTCACTTTCCTTACTTCTTTTATTTCTACCTTTTTTAAAGCTCAAAAAACGAAGTGGTACAACAAATGTAATAAGATATATGTGATGTGTATTACTGTAATTTACTGTACTTCTAATAAAAATAAATAAAAAAATTTAAAAATCAATGGAATGGGTACAGATCATCAGCAGAGATGGTTAACGGCTTCAGGTTTCTTGGTATCCCTGTCACGAGCAACTTTACCAGGTCCCTTTACATAGAAACATAGAAAATAGGTGCAGGAGTAGGCCATTCGGCCCTTCGAGCCTGCACTGCCGTTCAATATGATCATGGCTGATCATCCAACTCAGTATCCTGTACCTGCCTTCTCTCCATACCCCCTGATCCCTTTAGCCACAAGGGCCACATCTAACTCCCTCTTAAATATAGCCAATGAACTGGCCTCAACTACATTCTGTGGCAGAGAATTCCAGAAATTCACCACTCTCTATGTGAAAAATGTTTTTCTCATCTCGGTCCTAAAAGATTTCCCCCTTATCCTTAAACTGTGACCCCTTGTTCTGGACTTCCCCAACATCGGGAACAATCTTCCTGCATCTAGCCTGCCCAACCCCTTAAGAATTTTGTAAGTTTCTATAAGATCCCCCCTCAATCTTCTAAATTCAAACGAGTACAAGCTGAGTCTGCCCCAACAGCTGCTGACAACCTACCGCTGCACCACAGAGAGCATACTAACATATGGCATCTCTGTGTGGTATCTCAGCTGCACAGAGGCGGAGAGGAGAGCTCTTCAGCATGTCGTCCACAGAGCGCAGAAGATTATTGGGACACAGCTACCAGCCTTGGAGAGCATCTACTACACATGGTGCCTCAGGAAGGCCGTCAGCATCCACAAAGACTCCTCACACCCTTGTAATGGACTGTTCGAACTACTACCTTCCGGCAGACATTACAAGGCCTTCTACGCCTGCACCTCCAGACTCAGGAACAGCTTCATCCCCAGAGCTATAGCTGCTCTGAACCGGCCCTGCTGAGTTCCCCCCCCCCCCCCCATGGACTGTCTCCCTCGGATGGTCACGTCGCACATCGACCCGGCACAGACACAATTGCACTTTAGACTGTTTTGACTGTTTCAGTGTTTTACTGTTCTTGTTATAAATCATGTTTCTCGGGGTATCTTAATCTAAATTTTATTAGTTTAAGTTACGACATCGGATGGAAGCTGCATACCAAATCTCGTTGCACATATGTGCAATGACAATAAAATATATTATTATTATAATTATTATTTATTTTTTTTAAATTATTTTTATTAGAAGTACGGTAAATTACAATAACACACAACACATATATCTTAATACATTTTTTGTACCGCTTCATTTTTTTTTTTTTTAAAGCTTTAAGAAAAAGATAGAAGTAAGGAAAGTAAAGAAGGTGCGCAAGAGTTGTGAAGTGCAAGAGAGTGTTGGGAAAAGAAAGCCCCTTAGAAAAGAAGTTAGAGAAGGAAGTAAAGTAAGAAAGTAGACCCTAGAAAAGAAAGAAAAAGAAAGTAAGGACAATCGCTCTATTATAACATTAAACTCCGCAGAAAGACTACCAACCAAGTCTGTTTTTGTTGTTTTATCTCCCAATGCCAGGTCCTGATACCATTTATTTATTTATTTAATTTTAAAATTACTATTGCACCTCATGCTTGTAATAGGTCCATAAACGTAGACCACGTCTTTTGGAATTGGTTTGCTTTATTGTCGTCATACATTTCTACCTATTTTGATGACCTTATTTATTATGGTGCATTCATACCTCAGGACTCTGGTTATTTTGGGAGCATTTATAATATAGACTTCCTTGGTAGTTCCCCTCTGCGATTGTCCTTGAAAAGAAAACACATAGATGTGACATATTGTGATAATAAAAAAAAAAAGTATATCAAATAAATTTACGGTGTCTGAGTTTCGGACACCGTAGTGAGTGACCCACTCGTCTGTGGGGTACGACATCGATATCGCTTCCGGCGTAGATGTTAACAGGTTAGCCCCGCTGCCTTTATTACCCAAAACCTAGGGGGTCGGTACCGTTTCCAAATCAGTTCTATTTCACCCAGTTGCAGTATATATATATACAGGTGCACAACCTTTTATCCGAAAGCCTTGGGACCAGACACTTTTCGTAATTCAGAATTTGTCGGTCTTCGGAATGGAATTTTTTTAGCGTAGATTTTAATGGCTGGCTCAGTGGTAGAGTGCTCGGCTCATATCCGCAAGGTCGCGAGTTTGCGCCTTGATCCCGGCAGTAAACTCGGTCGCGAGTTTGAGTCTTCAATGTAGTTTTTTCTTGCAGAATAAATGTTTGTATGAAATGCAGTGTAGGAGAGGTGTACTGACTGTGTGGGCAGAACTTTGGAAGTGATTGCCCACCAGTCTAAAAAGCCGCTGTGCCCTGTCCCTGGGATAGCAGGGGGCGATCAAACAGCACAATACTCCCTGTCCCTGGGATAGCAGGGGGCGATCAAACAGCACAATACCTCCCTCCCCCTCCAACTCCAGAGGAATCCGCTCCCTAATGGGCCGCTACGGCGACAAGTGGCAGTATGCCCACAGCCCGAGCTGCGCCCCCTCATCCGCCACCCCAAGAACAAGACGTACCTTGCACACCATCAGCTTCTGCCCCTACGTGTTCCTCTGGAGTTGGAGCGGGGCTGGGCTGGGCTGCTGTTGGCTGTGGGTCTCTGGGATCTCCGTGCTTGCAGTGGGCCTGGGGGTCGGTGTCCCGATGAGGGGGCGCAGCTCGGGGAACGGCTTCTGGTGGTCCTGACGTCTCCGGCCAGTTTGCAGTTTTCCTCTGGAGTTGGAACGGGGCTGGGCTGCTGCTGGCTGTGGGTCTCTGGGATCTCCGTGCTTGCAGTGGGCCTGGGGGTCGGTGTCCCGTTGGTCCTGACGTCTCCGGTGACAGTGCAAAGCCCCCGCGCCGGTGCAATGAGCGGGGAGCTGGAGAGGGGAGGGAAGGGGTCACACACATGGCCGGGAAGCAGAGGGGTGTAGGTGGGGTGAAACTGAAGGGAGCGACAATCTGCTGCTGCCTGCCCCGCTGAGTTAAAAAGTTCCCACGCAAGACTCACGAAACACTGTGTATCGTGAGTCTACCGTGGGAACATTTTAACTCAGCGGGCAGGCAGCAGCATATTGTCAATTATTAACCCTCCCGCGCAATATACCCTCACCTTCTCTTTTATGAATGGGGATTTAGTTCCCCTTTCTTCGAGGACCGACCGGAGGTTCCGCTGTCACCTCTGCGGGCCGCCCTCGGTGAACGTTTTCAAGGACCTTTCTTCAAGGACCGAAAAAATGTCCGCTATTCGGAGGTTTTCGTTATTTGGATCTTCGGATAAAAGGTTGTGCACCTGTATATGTTTCATTCCGACTTATCAAATCTAATCATGTATTGAGTTACATATATTCCTCACTCTTTATCTCTTAACTATTTGTAATTGGTTTTAGTATTGTTAAAAGTGAGTTGTTCGCTGAAAGGGTTAACCGAAGTCAGGCTCCTGGAATTGTGCCAGGTGCCCGAGTCTCCTCCCCTCCCCACTCGAGCTGCGGAACATATGTGATTACGGTTGTCTGCGTTATAAAGCAGGCAACACATTTTTATCAGTTTCAGTTGCTATTTCTATATTAGTATTGTTAATTATTAATTATTATTAATTCTCAATATTTTGTAAAACTATACAAGCCATGTGATGTTTTTCGCTCTCAGCTCAGCAGATTCACTCCCATGTTATCAGTCTTTCCTCATTTGAGCACAGAATGTCCTTGAGTTAGATTCCGCAATGTTCAAGGCGAGATAATAATGTCTAGACACGTCTCGTGGAAAATCTGTTGCGTGTAGTAATTTTTAAAGATTGGTGTTGTTCGCTTATTTCACTTTTCTTGTGATATTCTTGTTGGGGGAATAAGCAAATTAATTTGTTCATGACGTCTTGGTGATCAATCTTCAGTTGTTGCTGCCTTGGCCACGATTTCTTGAGCGTATTTAAGAGATTCTACCGAGTTAATAAATGTTTTTGAGATTCCCATGAAAGTAATACGCATTCTGGCCGGATAATACACTCCACATCTGACACCCTTGACCTCGTAAAGAGCTTCTCTGGTCTGTGAGAACTTTCTTCTCTTTAGCACAATCTCGTGAGGGTAGTCCCGTAGGAGTTTAATAGAATCATTTCTGTACATCATGTTCTCTCCGTATTTGATCTTTTTCATCAGCGCTTCCATTGTTGGGATATCCCGAAGTTTGATTATGATCTGTCTTGGGTAGGCATGTTCTCCTTGAGATCTTGGTTTAACTCTGGGTAGTCGATGTGCTTCTTCAATTACAGGTGCCTCAGATAGATTGAGCACGTGTTTAATTAGGTTGGCAGTGTACCCACGAGCATTGTCCCCCTCAGCTCCCTCTTTTACTCCACGTATTCGTATATTTTGACGTCTTGAGCGAGCTTCTAGGTCAACATATTTATCAGCAACCTTTGTAAGTTGGCTCTTGAGGCTGTCTATTTCTGACTTCATCGTCTGCATCTCTCCAGCCATCTCTTCCACAACAGCTTTCATATCTTTCACTGCAGTTACATTTGCAGGAACAGTTTCATGCACAGCCTCAAACATCTTTGTGGTCTCTTCTGCCACCGTCTTAATTTTCTCCGTTAATTCTTCTTGCACATCATCAACTTTTTTTTGCAGAGCACCAATGCCCGCAAGTATTTTTTCATTACCGGCATTAATAAATGCATGCATGTTTTCCATCAAATTTAAGTTTCCAGCTTTCAAATCATTTTTCAAATCTCTTACCGAGTTCTTTAACTCCTCCATTTCGGTTTTCTCTTTTGTGGTCATCTCAGTCTTAGATCGTGTAGCCATTCCAGAGTCCACTCCAGAGGTCTGTTTTGCAATTTCTTGGTGTTCCTGAGTCTTCAGCAGGTGTTTTGTAACTTTCCTCTGTGGGCTCTGACCTGGAGACGTACTTTCCCTCCGTTAAATTCACGGCGCTTACTGATGACGTCATCAGCACCGCGACATGAGACTCCGGTAAGTTTTTAAAAACGGTCCCGACCTCCAGACCCGATTTTAACGCGAAAAATCGCGATTTTTTCAGCGGAGCTAGAAAGTTTGCGACTGCTAACAAAGCATGTCGCCACCGGAAGTCCTCATTATTATTATTATTATTATTATTATTAAAGTGGAAATGGTTGGAAGCTTCAAGTTCCTTAGCGTAAATATTATCAAAACCAACCTCAATATGGACCAACCTCATTGAAGTGACAACCAAGTAGGCACATTAACACCTCTGCTTCCTCAATAGACTGAGACAATTCAGCATTCTCCAATGGCTCTTACAAACTTCCACAGATGCACCAATGAAACTGTCGGAGGGTTGGATCACAGCTTGGTTTGGAACAGCTCTGCCCAAGACCACAAAACATTGCAAAGTGTTGTGGAAGAAGCTGAGACTATCACATAGACCAGTCTCCCCTCCATTGACTCGATATTTCACTATACCTCAGGAACGTAGCCAACATGATCAAGCACCCTGGCCCCGCTCTTTGTTTAGGCAGGAGAAATTGAAACTTGCAAGCGCGCACCATCAGACTCACAAATAGCTTCTTCCCACCTGTTATTAGGCTTCTGAACGGTCCATTCATAAGCTAGATTACAGTTCCAATTCTCCAACCTACGCCAATCTGGACAATGGAATTTTCTCTGGAACATGTGTTAGATGAGATTGGAGAAGCCAATTTCTCTTTGCTACTTGTTGTACTTGAGTTTAGCTCGATTGTACTGATGTGTGTACTTTCTGATTTGATTGAATAACATCTAAATAAAGCTTTTCACTGTACCTCTCTCCATGTGACAATAATAAACATGAAATATTTGTGTTTCTTTTCTACCTTCTGGGAGAAGAGACAGGAGCTTGAAAGCCTATCGTGCAGATTTAAAAACAGCTTCATCCCCTGAACCAACCAACTATTTCACACTCCCTTCCAAAGGTGCTGACATATTTTTATTCTTAACACTACCTGAAATAGTTATTCCACGACTGCACTTTGATTGTTTTTGCTCTACTTCAAAGAGTACAGCAACCTTTTCCCCAATCTGCCGCTTTGCATTTGTTATAGTATTTATAAGTGTATATATCATTGCCATAGGTACACAAAAATGCTGGAGAAACTCAGCGGGTGCAGCAGCATCTATGGGGCGAAGGAAATAGGTAACGTTTCGGGCCGAAACCCTTCTTCAGACTGGACTATATATCATTGCCATATACTGCTTGCTGTGCAAACGTCATCTGAACAAGGAAATGAATTGCAACCTATATATATATAACCACAAACTAATCTGAATTTGACTAATTTATTTTTTTGACATAAAATGGCATAACTTCTGTACTCTCTTACACAACTAGACATCTTTTAACTTTTAACTGTATCATTCAGTCTGGCGCTGATCCCAAATCACTTGAAAGAGTTTGTGGCCATCTTTAAGGGTGAACAATCCATTGTGCAGCCCCTTTCAAGATGTTCTTTAGGAAAGAGACTTTTAAAATTGCTTTCTCATTTTTTTCATTCCAATGAAGAGTCCTTGACCTGAAAAGTCAATTTTGTTTCACTCCCTGATCACCTTAAACTTTCTTTAGTTTAAAGAGATTCAGCATATTATACTGAGAAAGCATCTTCTTCTTTTCGTGTCTTTGAAGCTGGTTGGTTATATGACAGTTTCCCATTCCTTTACACAGTCCTTTGCGTTTTTATTGAACACTGCAAGATCCTTTGGGCTGCACTGGTTGGGTAGTAGGGGGCAGACAAGGCAGTGCTGCATTGTATGGTCCTCTTCTCCACATTCACAGGTGGTTTGGCCAGTTTCATAGCCCCATCTGGCCATGGCAGCTTTTGATCGCCCTGTTCCTGTTCTCAGGCGGTTGAGCATCTTCCACTGGACCCATGGTGCTTCTGAGCCCGGAGGGAGGGCTTCAGAAGGAGGGATACCCATGTCAGTAGGAGGGGGGTCGTCCTCAAGCCTTTTTGTCCATAGTTGGAGTCTGGTTTCTTCCCGTGATGCATTAGGGGCTGGACATGGCTGAGAAAGCTTCTCCTGGACTTCAGCCGTTGGGCCGGGGGTACACGTCCGTAGAGGAGGTAGCGTTCATCACTGGTGGCCTTGGTCATCTCTACTCGGCTGGCGACTTCCCGTCTCACATCAGCAGGGGCAATGCCAGCGAGGAGGTGCAGGTTGTTTATGTTGGTGGGCTTCAAGCAGCCAGTGATTGAGCGGCAGGTGTTATTCAACGCTGGGTCTAGTTTCTTGGCATGGGATGATCTCTCCCAAACAGGACACGCATACTCCGCAGAGGAGTAGCACAGGGCCAGAGCAGTAGATCTTAATGTGTATGCTGTGGCTCCCCATTTGGAGTTGGTCAGCTTCCGGAGGATGTTATTTCGGGAGTTAACTTTCAGTTTGATGTTTGTGACGTGTTCCTTATAGGAGCGAGTGCGATCCAGTGTTACACCGAGGTAGGCAGGGTTGGTGCAGACGGGAGGTGTTCCAGACCATGTGATGTTAAGGGGTCTGTTTGCTTCCCGGTTCCTGAGATGGAACGAGCAGGCTTGGGTCTTCGCTGGGTTTGCGTGTAGGTGGTTGCGCTCGTAGTAGAGGTGTAGCTCATCTTGGGCTGAGGTGAGATTCGCTTCTACAGCTTCAAACGTACTCTCTTGGGATGTTACACAGAGGTCGTCGGCGTAGATGAACCGCTCAGTGTTCTGGTCCATTGGCTGGTCATTGGTGTAGATGTTATATAGTAGTGGAGCCAGCACACTACCTTGAGGCAAGCCATTCCGTTGTCGTTGCCAGCGACTTTGCTTGTTGTTAAGGATAACATAGAAGCGCCTATCTTTCAGGAGGGCTCCGATGAGGTCCGTGAGTGCCAGGTCTTTGGTATTCTCCAAGATCTTTTTTAGGAGGAGGCGGTGGTTCACAGTGTCATACGCGGCAGACAGATCAACAAAGACGGCTCCTGTCACCAATCCTTTCTGGAACCCGTCTTCAATGTGCTGTGTGAGATTCAGAAGTTGACTTGTTGTGGGTTTGCCAGGTCGGAATCCAGCTTGTTGAGGGATGATGGCTGGTTCAGTGACTGGGGCAAGCCTGTTGAGGATCAGGCGCTCAAACAGCTTGTACGGGTGGCATAGCAGGGAGATTGGGCGGAAGCGCTTTGCATATGCTGGATCTTTACCGGGTTTTAGAAGAGCGATGATTTTGGTTTTCCTCCAGATCTTTGGGATGTTTCTTGTCAGCATGTAGTTGTTCATCAGCTCAAGGACCCACTTCCGTGTCAGAGGTCCAAACTGCTTGATCTCCTCTGTGAAAATATTGTCCAGGCCGATGGCTTTGCCAGTCTTGAGGGCTTTGATGCTGATATTGAGCTCTTCAAGGGAGAACGGCTCAGTCAGTCCGGTGTTTTGGGGGTGCTGAAGTCGGTCTGCCTTTGGTCTTGGCTGTTTAGTGGTGGATTTCCCGTTGAGCAGCAACTGATACGCAACTTGGTTGGCCGTGGTGGTATACTGTTGATGTGTTGGTGTTGATGGGTCATTGCTGATTTTTCAGATGAGGCTCCATGCCTTTTTGCAGTTGTCTCCAGTAGAGTTTGCCATTTCCGCTGGCGGCATTCTGATAGGGAGGTCATGAGTCTCTCACCTACTTCCATGGTGCTTTCAGCAAAGGGGTCAGATTGGTAGAGCTGTTGGTATTGCTCATATAGTTTGCTGCTTGGAGTGTCAAGGCCGGGGATGTATTGAGTGCGGCAGCTTCTCGGGATGTTCTTCCGGGCTGCCTGGTGCACTAACTTGGTGAAGATTTGATAGTTTTTGGGGTCCGCTGGAAGGTGGGCGATCTTCCCTCCAAGATCTTCTTGGAAACCAGGCCAGTTCGCTTTCCCAAAGTTGAATCTTCTCTGGAAAGGAACTGTGGCTGGGGTAACTGCAGCATTGACTGTAAGGCCAATGGGGCGGTGTTGGGTTTTTGGCAGTGGCTTCAGTACCAGCTTCTTGCCCAATCCAGAGATGCTATGGCTGACAAACGCGATATCAGGGTTGTAGCCGGCTTTCCATCGCCCGCTATTAAAGGACTTTGGTTGTTTGGCATCATGGATCAGGTAGAGCTGGTTGGTTTCGGCCCATGCTTCCACTGCATCTCCATCAGCGTTGTTTCCGGCGTAACCCCATTGTGAGCTGTAGCTGTTGAAGTCTCCAATCACTATCCTTGGTTTCCCAGATGATGGTGTTTCTGGCATCAGGAAAGGTGTGGGAGGTGGCTTGTAGACGGAGGTGATGGTAATTCCTCTGAGCTCAGCGGTTAGGACCTCAATGTTGTTTTCATCGCTCTTTGATGTTGATTCGATGATTGTCCCGTTTTTTGCAAGCATGACGCTTCCATGTTTCTCATGTGGTCTTTCAATGAGGGTGGTCATGCCTTCCACTCGAGGGCGGGGATGTTTGAATCCGCGGTGAGTTTCTTGGAGGCAGAGAATATCACACTGATGCTCTCTGCAGAGTTGGGCAACAAGTTCTTCTTTAGTTGCAGACAGTCCTTCAACATTTAGAGATATGATGGTCAAAGCCAGCCTTGGGGGCGGGTGTTGGCCTCTCTTCCTGTTCCGGGCTGATGGGCTACTGCCATTTGTTGGGCTTCTGGACATCATTTGTCTTTCGGCTTTCGGCTTGGCTTCAATGTGTTTGGTAGAATTCGCAAGTAATTTGGGTGATATTACTTGACAGGGATCGTGACGTGAACGCTTCTACCTTGATCCCCACCTGATCTTCACCAAGTTAGAAAACACCTTGACTGATGGCGTAATTATATGGTGTGGCAATTCCAACACAGGAGTGTGTTGGCCTCATTCCGATCTATCAGGAACAACACACCTCACCATAGAATGCATCTCAAGTCAAGCCATGTTTATTCGTCACATACACATACGAGATGTGCAGTGAAATGAAAAGTGGCAATGCTCACGGACTTTGTGCAAAAAACAAACAAACAAATAAACAAACTACAACCAGTAAGCAACTATATGAATCATCTCAAGTATGTGCCATCTATCATCAAGTCCATACCCACTTCTTACTGCTTCCTCCAGGCTGAAGCCTCACACAATCAGCTTCAGACCAGCTACTTCCCCACAACTTTCAGGTGTTGAACTAACCTGCATAACCCTAATCCTGATTTGGCAGCGGGACATTTCAGCCCACCTCTTGCACTACCAGGAATTCGTTTTTCTCATTGTGAGCACTGATGTCCTGCTTTACATATTTTTTTATTATTGTTCTTGCCTTTCACCTCTTGAGGAGGAAGTCAGAAATGTTCTCATGGAGGTTCAAGACACAGTTTTACTCCGTGTTGTTCATGATGTCAATGGCCAAACGAAATTACTTTTACTGAATACTTTATTTTTTATAAAAATAAGTGTCACGGAACAGGAGAATGTGCGTGTCGAATGTGTAATGGGTGTGCCATTATATAAAGATAAATATGCAGAAGGACAGCGAAACTGGGAGGAGACGACTTCTCAATCAATTTTGCTAGCCCTTGCTGTCTCCTCCCCTTCCTTAACCCTCTAGCTGTCTCCTCCCACCCTCCCATCCGCCCGCCCTCGGGCTCCTCCCCCTCCTCTCCTTTTCCTTCTTTCTCCCACCCCCCATCAGTCTGAAGAAGGGTTTCGGCCCGAAACGTTGCCTATTTCCTTCGCTCCATAGATGCTGCTGCACCCGCTGAGTTTCCCCAGCAATTTTGTGTACCTTCTCAATCAATGTTTGACGCATTCATTTGTGCTAAATATGACCAGGTAATATCAACAGCAATCCGTCTCCTGCAGATAATTTCAAAGCTTCTCGACATCAATGAAAAGAAAATAATTGCAGATCGCAGGTAATTCAACGCCGTCGCCAACTCGTTTAATGTTATTATGTTTTAGAATCAAATAAACTTCGTGCCTGAGAAAACACCCGCGCGGTAAAAGCAGATACAAGGAACCGCAGATGCTGGTTGACAAAGAAAAAGACACAAAGTGCTGGAGTAACTCAGCGGGTCAGGCAGCATCTCTGGAGAACATGGATAGGCGATGATTCTGAATATTAGACTATATTGACATTGGAACCAAGTGCAAAACTTGAGAGCTTCAGCAGAAGTCATGCACGTAACGCGACAGGTGATCATTTTCTAACAGAACACTGTACTTCACGTAGTGAAGAGACAATTACATACGAAACGTAACTAACTTCATACCAAAGATATTCCTCCAGTCCTTTGCCACCGTTTTACTCCCACTGTCATTTTGTAAAGTTAACGTGTGAAACCACGGGCAGAAACTCTCGAGCTGTTCATTGTTTTCTTAGTTGTAGATGTACACGGGAGTGCGGGGGCCTCCAACATGAACAAACAAGGACGATTCCTGATCGTGGCGTTGCTGGCACTGGCATTGGTTTTTCTAACGGTGCGTAGAAAGATAAAACTAACGCTCATGCCACCACGCATTAAATTGATAACTATGTAAAATAGAAAGATGAAACAAGAACTTACCGTTTGAAGTTTGATCTTGAAGTGCCAGATGGGCATCAGCCTGGGGTGGGATGTAGACCGCGGTCAGGATGATGGAGGTGAATTCCCTCAGTAGGTAGAAGGGACGGCACTTCACAGCCAGGTGTTCCAGGTATGGAGAGCAGGAGTTGGACAGGACTGCCACGTCTGAGCACCATGCAGAGTTGACCATGAGGCAGACGCCCCCTCCTCTCCCTTTCCCAGATGCCAGTGTACGGTCCATGCGATGGGTGGAGAAACCTTCAGGCTGGACCGCTGAGTCTGGGGAGCTGGGGGTGAGCCATGTCTCTGTGAAACAGAACACAGAGCATTCCCTCAGCTCCATTTGGTAAAGCAGCCTTGCCCTTAATTCCTCCACTTTATTTTCAAGGGACTGTACATTGGCCAGTAGGATAGTAGGGAGAGGGGGCCGAAGTCCCCTGCGCTTCAGTCTGACCTGAAGTCCTGCCCGTCGGCCATGTTTCCGGACATAATTTAGCAATGTTACAACATTTTGAGATTTTAAAAATCAAGTCTGCAATTTATCCTATCAGATAAAGCATAAAAAGAAGTTTAATTTGACACCTAATTCACTTTAATATCTTCAGTATTAAAAAAGTTATGTCCATTTTCATACTCGGAAATTAGCATCTTGTTCCCTATTGCTTTTGCATTGACAACACAAAAGCTGTGATCGAGGACAGTCAAAAGCCCATAACTTTCTTAAAAATTCAGAGAACTGAATGAAATTTTCATTTATTATAAATTGAAGCATTCTGAAACAAATATAAAACATCTTACTTGGATGACCTGAAATTAAAGCATAGTGTAGGGAAGTTAGTGTAGAAATAGCAGGGGCTATGACAGAAATATTTCAAATGTCATTAGAAACAGGAATAGTGCCGGAGGATTGGCGGACTGCGCATGTTGTTCCATTGTTTAAAAAGGGTTCTAAGAGTAAACCTAGCAATTATAGACCTGTTAGTTTGATGTCAGTGGTGGGCAAATTAATGGAAACGATACTTAGAGAGAATATATATAAGTATCTGGATAATCAGGGTCTGATTAGGAACAGTCAACATGGATTTGTGCCTGGAAAGTCATGTTTGACTAATCTTCTTGAATTTTTTGAAGAGCTTACTAGGGAAATTGATGAGGGTAAAGCAGTGGATGTTGCCTATATGAACTTCAGTAAGGCCTTTGACAAGGTTCCTCGTGGTAGGTTGGCTAAGAAGGTTCAATTGTTAGGTATTAATGGTGGAGTAGCAAGATGGATTCAACAGTGGCTGAATGGGAGATGCCAGAGGGTAATGGTGGATGGCTGTTTGTCAGGTTGGAGGCCGGTGACTAGTGGGGTGCCACAGGGATCTGTGTTGGGTCCACTGTTGTTTGTCATGTACATCAATTATCTGGATGATGGTGTGGTAAATTGGATTAGTAAGTATGCAGATGATACTAAGATAGGTGGTGTTGTCGATAATGAAGTAGATTTTCAAAGTCTACAGAGAGATTTAGGCCATTTGGAAGAGTGGGCTGAAAGATGGCAGATGGAGTTTAATGCTGATAAGTGTGAGGTGCTACATCTTGGCAGGACAAATCAAAATAGGACGTACATGGTAAATGGTAGCGAATTGAGGAATGCAGTTCAACAGAGGGATCTAGGAATAACTGTGCACAGTTCCCTGAAAGTGGAATCTCATGTAGATAGGGTGGTAAAGAAAGCTTTTGGTGTGCTGGCCTTTATAAATCAGAGCATTGAGTATAGAAGTTGGGATATATTGTTAAAATTGTACAAGGCATTGGTGAGGCCAATTCTGGAGTATGGTGTACAATTTTGGTCGCCTAATTATAGGAAGGATGTCAACAAAATAGAGAGAGTACAGAGGAGATTTACTAGAATGTTGCCTGGGTTTCAGCAACTAAGTTACAGAGAAAGGTTGAACAAGTTAGGTCTTTATTCTTTGGAGCGCAGAAGGTTAAAGGGGGACTTGATATAGGTCTTTAAGATGATGAGAGGGATAGACAGAGTTGATGTGGATAAGCTTTTTCCATTGAGAGTAGGCAAGATTCAAACAAGATGACATGACTTGAGAATTAAGGGACAGAAATTTAGGGGTAGCATGAGGGGGAACTTCTTTACTCAGAGAGTGGTAGCTGTGTGGAATGAGCTTCCAGTGGAAGTGGTGGAGGCAGCTTCGTTTTTATCATTTAAAAATAAATTGGATAGGTATATGGACGGGAAAGGAATGGAGGGTTATGGTCTGAGTGCAGGTAGATAGGGCTAGGGGGAAATAAGTGTTCGGCACGGACTTGTAGGGCCGAGATGGCCTGTTTCCGTGCTGTAATTGTTATATTGTTATATGTAGCTAATTACAAAATTGACCGTTGTGACGGAAATAGTAATAAACACACAGACTGCCTTGAAAATTAAAAAATGTGATATTCTCAAGATCAGAACTTTAATATTATAGTATTATATTCTGTACGTCCGTAACAGATAGGTAAATTAATTACAATTTCTAGCAATAGACCAAGTCTTTATGGAGAAGATCAGTTGCTAGCTGGTACATTGGCATATCATAATCAGTAGCATCATCATACTCCTCAGACTGTAACTCTGTACACCTTGTTTTTCCTCAACTTTTCAATTTTGGCATTGTAAACTACAAGTTTTTGCTCTTCAAACCACGCATGACATGCCTTTCTGCCCACTACTTTCCCATTAAGAATGTCCTGTAGATTCCATTTTTAAGAAAAGGATATATTTTTTAAATAGCCTGAGTATCCAAATAACAAACTAATCCCATTCACACAGGAATTCACAATATAACATGATTTTTAAATCTCACTGTCATGAATTCATATGTCAGATGGAAGGAATTTGATGTTTAATTCCCATAAATTAATCTAGAAACATCCACTCAATATAATCAAAAATTTTATTTTTTTGCACGATACATGTGACTACAACTGCTATTTAGTATAAAAATATTGACTATGGGTAGACAATAACACAAAATATAGACGATTTAGATGCTCTTACGACATGAATGTCCAAAAAAAAGAGCATTTAAATCATCTTGCGAGTGGGTTTTTCTGGAACGAGATCGATTGGAACGTTGCATTTGCAGTGAATTTGAACCCCATATCGGCAGGAAAAACACTGCCAGTTCGTATGGGGCCCAAATCACATTTTCGTAACGTAAAATTTGCCATCCCAAGAAGCAAGTTTATATGTAAAATACACGACTTACCCGGAGTTTTGTCCCGTTCATGCAATCCGTCACGTTGCAGGTGCTGAGGGCGTTAGAAGTCGCTTTTTATTTTAATTAAATCATTAAATTGTCTCACGATTACAAAAAAAAACCGGGAACGCAAGTCCGGTCGATTTTTCTTCATCAGCTAGCAGCCCGAGGCAGTCGGCCTCCGACAGGCAGGAGAAAACGCCCTGTTCCTGTTCTCAGGCGGTTGAGCGTCTTCCACTGGACCCATGGTGCTTCTGAGCCCGGAGTGAGGGCTTCAGAAGGAGGGATACCCATGTCAGTAGGAGGGGGGTCGTCCACAAGCCTTTTTGTCCATAGTTGGAGTCTGGTTTCTTCCCGTGATGTTATTAGGGGCTGGACATGGCTGAGAAAGCTTCTCCTGGACTTCAGCCGTTGGGCCGGGGGTACACGTCCATAGAGGAGGTGGCGTTCATCACTGGTGGCCTTGGTCATCTCTACTAGGCTGGCGACTTCCCTTCCAGACAGCAGCTCCAGCTCCGTTGCGATCGGGGATTCCCTCACAGTTGGCAGCTCCAGCTCGGTTGCTCCTGGAAGATCCTGCCCGTCGGTTCCGGAGGTCTTCCCGCTGTTTCCATGTACGGTGCCTGTGATCCTCAGTTGGGTCGGGTGTACTCCAGCGATCAAGGGATCGTTTACAGTCGGGGGCTCCCGCAGCTGCGGGTGGTCGTGATATCGCTCGTGCCTTCAAATACACAAGCAGCTTGTCCGTTACGTCACTGATTTCTGCCGTTTCTCTGATCCAGGTGAGTTGAGTGAAGCTATAAATAATTCTCTTCTGTTGAGCTGCTGGCAAAATGTTGCCACAGGCAGGCGCCATCTTTTACGGGTACCTTTCAGAATGGCAGGCAGTGACTAGTGGGGTACCACAAGGCTCGGTGCGGGGACCAGCAGTGACTAGTGGGGTACCGCAAGGCTCGGTGCTGGGACCGCAGCTATTTACAATGTATATTAATGATTTGGATGAAGGGATTAAAAGTAACATTACCAAATTTGCAGATGTGTGGCAAAGCTGGGTGGCAGTGTGAACTGTGAGGAGGATGCTATGAGAATGCAGGGTGACTTGGGACAGGTTGGGCGAGTGGGCAGATGCATGGTAGATGCAGTTTAATGTGGATAAATGTGAGGTTATCCACATTGGTGGCAAAAACGGGGAGGCAGATTATTATCTAAATTGCGTCAAGTTGGGAAAAGGGGAAGTACAACGGGATCTGGGGGTCCTTGTTCATCAGTCTATGAAAGTAAACATGCAGGTACAGCAGGCAGAGAAGAAAACGAATGGCATGTTGGCCTTTATAACAAGAGGAGTTGAGTATAGGAACAAAGATGTCCTTCTACAGTTGTACAGAGCCCTAGTGAGACCACACCTGGAGTATTGTGTGCAGTTTTGGTCTCCAAATTTGATTTGGTCTCCATAGGTTTACAAGGTTAATTCCCGGGATGGCGGGAATGTCATATGTTGATAGAATGGAGCAGCTGGGCTTGCATACTCTGGAGTTTAGAAGGATGAGAGGATATCTCATTGAAACATATAAGATAATATGGGTTTGGACACATTAGAGGCAGGAAACATGTTCCCAATGTTGAGGGAGTCCAGAACCGGAGGCCATAGTTTAAGAATAAGTGGTAAGCCATTTAGAACGGAGATGAGAAAAAAACCTTTTCACACAGAGAGTTGTTAGTGTGTGGAATTCTCTGCCTCAGAGGCGGTGGAGGCTGGTTCTCTGGATGCTTTCAAGAGAGAGTTAGATAGAGCTCTTAGGGATAGCGAAATTAAGGGATATGGAGAGAAGGCAGGAACGGGGTACTGATTGTGAATGATTAGCCATGGTCACATTGAATGGTGGTGCTGGCTGGAAGGGCCGAGTGGCCTACTCCTGCGCCTATTGTCTATTGTCTATCTTTGTTTGTTTGTTTATGATTTAATCTATTGAGTATTGTGTTGCAAACCTGTTGTGCTGCTGCTGCCAGTAAGAATGTCATTGTTCCGTTCTAATACATATGACACAAAAACTCTCTTGAATCTTGAATAATAATATTCTAATCACGTTGTAAAAATTCTGTGATTGAAAATAAAATTTGAAATTTTTAGTCTTGATGATTATAAATGCTGTAAAACAATTTGAAAAAAAAATTAATTGACTTTGCTGTTTTCCATAGTTTGTGCAATTTTCAATTTCCGGAGCAAAGTCAGTGTGGATCAGATACCCAGCTCCGAAGAATCATTCCACACTACAGCAAGAAGTAAAAATGCCAAAGACTGAATGGATCCACAAGCTGATGCAGTGTGGCTATCAGACTCATAGTTTCACCCTTGAAGAACGAACAGAGGGGACAGTACTGATGAAAATGATTGAATGGCCAAAGACTCCCGATACCAGTGTGCCCTTTAGGAAAAGCAGCGACCCATTGCATACTTGCTTTATCGTTTTAAATCCTGAGAAGACTTTCCACGTTGGAGATAAATTGCAGGTGATGCTGCGAATGTTTGACTTTGACGGAAATCCAAAACAATATGGAGGTGACTATCTGCAAGCGCGGATTCACACCCCAGAGTTAAAGGCTGGTTCAGCAGGGACAGTTATAGATAACCAAAATGGATATTATTACATTAATTTTACTTTATCCTGGCCGGGAAAAGTCCAAGTGTCAGTTTCCCTCGTTCATCCCAGTGAAGGGGTCAAAGTACTAAAACGGCTGCGTGAAGAACGACCAGGTCGAATTTATATGAAAAGCACTTTCAAAGCTGGAGCAATTTCAAAGTCTGCTGTTTGCAATCTGTTTTTAACTCCAATTAAACCACTATGTAACTTTACTGATATCAGGACAGGAGAGCCTTGGTTCTGTTACAAACCAGAAAATCTTCCGTGTTCTACTCGAATCAATCAAATTGGAGGTGGATATTTGACAGATTATCTAATTGGAGAAGAGGCTGTTTATCCAAAGGTATTCCACCTACATTCTATGTTTTATATTTTGATATTTCCATTTAGTGTTTTCTGTTTTTAGTTCAGATATCTAGCATCTGCAGCTTTTTGCTTTTAAGTTACAATTCATTTTGGTTCTTTATTTATGTAGATCTTATTGATTTATAGTATTTGTAACTGTCCTCCCTACGTGATTGTTAACAGTAGATTGACAGCCAGCCAAACTCGATTCAATAATCAAACACGAGTCAGGAAGTGAGCATCTCAGCTCTTAACTTTAATGATTTTCCAGTGCTGTCACATTCTTATTATTGAAATAAATGAGTGAAAACTATAAAGGAAAAGGAAGATACACAAATTACTCACCTTTGCAGAAATATACATTTAGATAGAAATAAACAAATCTTCTAATACAGCGAAACATATAGGGCAAATATATAACAAGCAATATACTTAAATCCATCTAATGCCACTGCAAATCCTATTCCTTGTATGTTAAGGTGGCTGCCTGCTAACAATCTGAACATTCACAAATGCTATGGAGTTAACATCATCTGCCATAAATACTCTCCAATGTAGCATTCCAAGCATACAGTAAACAATATGAATTTACAGCCATTGCTTTCTTAAGCTAGGATTGGGAAGGATTGCTTCTGATGCTAAAACATGAGAGACAAACAAAGACAGGAGGCTACTTGCTGCTTCCTACTTCCTACTTCCATGTGCAACTGACCTTTCACAATAAAGGTTGGCGCTGTTGCACATAAATTCAAGCAGAGGACAGAATCGTATTTATTAACTTATTAATAAAAATTTAGGTCGTCCAGTTTCCTCTCGTATCCCAAGTACACGCTGGTTGGTAGGTCAGTTGCTTATTATTACGGCTGCCTTAAAACACATAAAGGTGGATAAATCCCTGGAGCCTGACCGAGTATATCCTAGAACATTGTGGGGTGGGAGGAAATAAATTGCAGGGGTTTGGGCAGAGATATTTAATTCATCATTAACCATAGGTAAGGTATCGGAAGACAGAAACATAGAAACATAGAAACATACATAATAGGTGCAGGAGTAGAGGCCATTCGGCCCTTCGAGCCTGCACCGCCATTCGATATGATCATGGCTGATCATCCAACTCCGTATCCTGTGGTACACAAAAATGCTGGAGAACTCAGCGGGTGCAGCAGCATCTATGGAGCGAAGGAAGTATCCTGTACCTGCCTTCTCTCCATACCCCCTGATCCCTTCAGCCACAAGGGCCACATCTAACTCCCTCTTAAATATAGCCAATGAACTGGCCTCAACTACCTTCTGTGGCAGAGAATTCCACAGATTCACCACTCTCTGTGTAAAAAATGATTTTCTCATCTCGGTCCTAAAAGATTTCCCTCTTATCCTTAAACTGTGACCCCTAGTTCTGGACTTCCCCCACAGAAGGGTGGCTAAAGTTGTGCCTTTATTTAAGGAGCGGATAGGCTAGGGAACTATAGCCTGGAGAGCCCAACATCAGTGGTGGGAAAGTTACTGAAGGGAATTCTGAGAGATTGGATCCACCAGCATTCAGAAAGGCAAGGACTGATTTATGGATAGCCAGCATGGCTTTATGCATGGGAAATCCCATCTCCTAAATTTGATTGAGTTTTTTCAAGAGGTGGCAGAGGATTGACAAGGGCAGGTTAGTGGACATTGACTGCAGGGTATTTAGTGAGGTCTTTGATAAGATCCCACGTGGTAGGCTGGTCTTGAAGGTTAGATCACATTGGATCCAGGGTGAGCTAGCAAAATTCAATACAAAATTGGCTTGGTGTAGAAGCCAGAGAGTGATAGTGGAGAGTTGTTGATCAAATTGGCGGCCTATGAACAATGATGTGCCACAGGGATCAGTTGTTTCACAACGATATGATTTGGCTGAACATGTAGGTGGCATGGTGAGACCAACATTTTTGGTATAGTGAAGTGAAGAAGGTTATCAAAGATTACAACAGGATCTGTATTAGCTTGGGCTGGGAACTGACAGATGGAATTTCAGTTGGACAAGTGCTAAGTATCTCACTCTGGAAAAAAGATTCTGATAATCTGGCCTATCATTATCTGTCATAAATTAACATAATTCTATATTTTTCTGGCGTATGGCGTGTACAGCCTAAAGTTGTAAGACAACTTGTTCTGTTTGATCTGTTCGTGCACGCCGGGTTGATTGCATTCGTCGAAACAAGGTGGACCACGTGAAGGTTGCAATCTCCCACCCCGACATAATTCTCTCAGGTAGCCCGTCAGTTTCTGACATTCCAGAGAAAACAATCCAAGTTTGTCCAACCTCTTCTTATAACCAATGGTCTTTATATTTAAACGATACTGTTTATTTTTATTTATGCTACCAATGTGATGATATTATAATGAATGCTTCCAGGGCCGGCCTTAAGCCGATTTGACCGATTGCCCCCAATTGGGCCCCGCGCCTAATGGGGGCCCCGCACTAATGTTCCGTATTTCGTACGGAAATACGAATTCTCTTTGTTAAATAAAGATTTTTTTTTTAATTCACCATCCGGATTTTATTTTTAAACGAACATGTATAACAACCGCTGCACGGCCATCAGACACAAACGATTTGTTAACTCGTACCGTTAGCACTTCTTAACATGAAATAGTTAACAAGTTGTTATATCAATCTGCATCCATCCACATTCCTCAGTAAATGTTATTGTGTTTTGAATGAGTATTAATGACGCCGTGTTCCTTTGAATAAAATTCACGCGGCGTCAATAATACTTGTTTAAAACACAATTACATTTACTGACGAATGTAGATCGATGACACATTGAGAATTTCATTAAACTCACCATCATGAGTGAGGGTCCCGGACCGTGAGAAGGGGCTTCTTCCTGGTGTGCAGGTTAGTCATTCACCTACCGACCCACGTTGCGTCTCTCTGTCTTTTGCTCTCTCCCTCCCTCTCTCTCTCGCTCTCTCTCTCCCGCTCCCCATCTCTTCTCTCTCTAGCTCTCCCACTCCCTCTCTCTCACCCTGTCGCCTCAGCATTCCCGGAATCATTGACGTTTAGCGGTAGACAAAAATGCTGGAGAAACCCAGCGGGTGAGGCAGCCGCCTTGCCCGCTGAGTTCCTCCAGCACTCTGTGTTTTTTGTTTGGCTCTGAAGTTGAAGGTGCCTCAGCGGGACGTGCAGCGGCTCTGGGGAGAGGGTTGCGTTTCTGGTCGAGACCCTTCTTCAGACAATCACAAGTACTCTCACCGACAAGAGTTCAATTCAGTCTGAAGAAGGGTCTTCTCTCCAGAGTCGCTGCACTGCCTGTCCTACTGAGTTACTCCAGCTTTATGTCTATCTTCAATTTCAGAGAAATACAATTTCTCACGGGGGGCTTATAACGTCTCTAAACCCCTCTGGGACCCTCTGAACACCTCTAAACCCCCCCCCCCCCCCCCCCCCCCCCCCCCCCCCCCCTATTTCCCTCTACAACAGTTCTGAACACTTCTAAACCCATCTGAAGCCCCCTAAACCGTTTAAACCCCTCTAAACTAGGAGGCTACAAGGTGACTTGTATAGGCTGGGTGAGTGGGCAAAGGCATGGCAGATGCAGTATTATGTGAATAAATGTGAGGTTATCCACTTTGGTGGCAAAAACAGGAAAGTAGACTATTATCTGAATGGTGGCGGATTAGGAAAAGGGGAGATGCAACGAGACCTGGGTGTCATGGTACACCAGTCATTGAAAGTAGGCACACAGGTGCAGCAGGCAGTGAAGAAAGCGAATGGTATGTTAACATTCATAGCAAAAGGATTTGAGTATAAGAGCAGGGAGGTTCTACTGCAGTTGTACGGGGTCTTGGTGAGACCACACCTGGAGTATTGCGTACAGTTTTGGGCTCCTAATCTGAGGAAGGACATTCTTGCCATAGAGGGAGTACAGAGAAGGTTCACCAGACTGATTCCTGGGATGTCATGACTTTCATATGAAGAAAGACTGGATAGACTCGGCTTGTACTCGCTAAAATTTAGAAGATTGAGGGGGGATCTTATAGAAACCCACAAAATTCTTAAGGGGTTGGACAGGATAGATGCAGGAAGATTGTTCCCGATGTTGGGGAAGTCCAGAACAAGGGGTCACAGTTTAAGGATAAAGGGGAAATCTTTTAGGACTGAGATGAGAAAAACATTTTTTACACAGAGAGTGGTGAATCTCTGGAATTCTCTGCCACAGAATGTAGTTGAGGCCAGTTCGTTGGCTATATTTAAGAGGGAGTTAGATGTGGCCCTTGTGGATAAAGGGATCAGGGGGTATGGAGAGAAGGCAGGTACGGGATACTGAGTTGGATGATCAGCCATGATCATATTGAATGGCTGTGCAATTTCAAAGGGCCGAATGGCCTACTCCTGCACCTATTTTCTATGTTTCTATGACTGCGTCCAACTGCTGTCTGGTTCGTTGATCGGTTTGCTAGATATGAACTGTTTTGGGAGAGAAAAATGCTCACGGCAGACCAAACGTGTTAAACAGAAATTGGTCAGATATTGAGCTTTACACAGTGAGAGATCGTGTGAAATAATCACTGAATTTAATTTTAAATGAATGTACCTGCATGTTATACTGTTTAGTTTGGAGATACAACCAGATCCACTGAGTTCGAACCGACCAGCGATTTTTGTTACAGATTTGACAATTTTATTTGGCGGCCAATCAGCCGCTGTCTCCAAGGACATTGTGTCCAATCACATAATTAGCAGCTACGGTGAAGGTTGGAAGCCGGCGGAGCTACTGACAGGCAAACGGGAGGGAGCAGGAGAGATTCACACAGTGTAGAATCCATACCACCTAGCGTACAATTTCATAATATATACTAAATAACTGGGCTGACACACCTTGGCTGGGAATCTGAGATTCACCAAAATTGTTCCCAATTGGGCCCCGCACATCCTAAGGCCGGCCCTGAATGCTTCATGGGTTCAGGTAAAATGTATTTTTATTTTGTCTGTTTATCGTTTTTCTCTACTCTCTATTTGGAGGGTACTTTTTACATGCAGGGGTTCTGATCCATCCTGACAACATTGGTCTTATTACACATGTGTTACCTTACACAACCATCTTGTAATCTGTCTTTAATTTTCTAAATGGTTCCTCAGTTGAACCCCCACTACCTTGGTCCACTCCTTGAAGTATTATAGGGAGGTGTTTTATTTTCCAGCACAAAGTTAAGTAAGCCTATCCATATGGAACTGGTTCCTTCTCCCTAGGTGTTTACAGAAATTAATATGCATCCTGCATTTGCCCCACAGTGGCACACAAGCCATGGATCTATCCGATGTGTTCACAAACAGAAGTAATCTCCATGGAGAGCGATGTCCAAACAAGGCCACATTGTTGCTCCAAAATGTTTCATAGTCTTTCTCACCACAGTGTTGCACCTTATCACCAACAGACATCCAGTTGGAATGCAGCAGATCTAGTCTTTGCAGGGATGGGTTTATAATGGCAAACCCTTGTGACTGTTAATTACAGCCTTACTTAATTAACTTTGCTGTCCGATCCCTCTGTCAAAGCAGGGAAGGTATACTGAGGTACACAAAAATGCTGGAGAAACTCAGCGGGTGCAGCAGCATCTATGGAGCGAAGGAAATAGGTGACGTTTCGGGCCGAAACCCTTCTTCAGACTGAGTTGTGAACCTGAGACCAGGCTGTCCCATCCCTCAGCCTTCGGGCTCCTCCTCCTTTCACCCCCCCCCCCCCCCCCCCCCCCCATCTCCCATCTTTCTGGTTGCCTATTTCCTTCGCTCCATAGATGCTGCTGCACCCGCTGAGGTTCTCCAGCATTTTTGTGTACCTTCGATCTTCCAGCATCTGCAGTTCCTTCTTGAACACAAGGTATACTGAGCACTGCTTGAGGCTGACTTGCAGAGTTTACACTGACTCATCCAGCTTACCCTAACTAACAAGTTCTCCGCAACTCCTTTTGTTGTTAAGACATCTGCGTTGTAATGATGAGATGATCACTTGACATGTCCATCCAAGGATGCTGACTGACTGAAACCTCTGCAATGTGGGGGCTCAATTGATGTGGTGACAAAGAAGGCACTGACACAACTTAATCTTTATCAACTCCCCCTCCCACTCCGTATCCGAACTCTCTGTCCTAGGTTTCCTCCATGGCCAGAGCGAGCAACACCGGAAATTGAAGGAACAGCACCTCATATTCCGCTTGGGGAGTCTGCATCCTGGAGGCATGAACATTGAATTCTCCCAATATTGTTAGTCCTTGCTGTCTCCTTCCCTTCCTCAGCCATCGGGCTGCCTCCTCCCATCCCTCAGCCTTCGGGCTCCTCCTCCTTTCACCCCCCCCCCCCCCCCTCCCTATCTCCCATCTTTCTGAAGAAGGGTTTCGGCCCGAAACGTTGCCTATTTCCTTTGCTCCATAGATGCTGCTGCACCCGCTGAGTTTCTCCAGCTTTTCTGTCTACCTTCAATCTTTATTAATATTCATATCAGTTTTAAATGAGTTAAACTGTTATAAACATAGTTAGATCTAGCTCTTAGGGCTAAAGGAATCAAGGGATATGGGGAAAAGCAGCAAAAGGGTACTGATTTTAGATGATCAGCCATGATCATATTGAATGGTGGTGCTGGCTCGAAGGACCGAATGGCCTACTCCTGCACCTATTTTCTATGTTTATAAATTTACAGGCATTTAACTAAACCATTCAACAAGAGCTTTGTAATTCTTAATCACCTAATTTACTGATATAGCTTTTCCTATCTTGCTGCCCAATAATTGAAACACTTGGACTTGGATTCCAGATGTAAAATGAACTGGTTGGGATTACTTCAATGGGTTGTAATCTTCTCTGAGTTAAGATGTCAGGGTTCGCCTTCTGTGTCAGTTGTCCTCGAGTAATATCACTCACTCCTGGTGTATTTGATGTTTCTTTGATGTTTTCACATCAATCTTCTAGAAGGCTGGGGGTCCTCAAATCCCAAATGAGACAATTGGAAATTGGAGCTTGGATTTGATTGCTCCTGACAATATTCTCACATGGGAGAACAACTAAATCTTCCTACATTGCTATTTCATCGTTTTAACCTGTACATCTGGTTATTCCTTATTGCCATAGTGATAAAGCCCTTTTTCCTGAGTTTGATGCCTTTGTTACTATGGGATTTTCTTGCCTTAATACAACTAAATGGTCACTGTTGTGTTTTCACTTCATTTTACCTCTGAGCCTGGAAACCCTGTGAGAATGATGAGAAGATAGACTGCTACTTGCTTCTGCTTTTCCTTCTATCATGAAGATCTGATTACAGTCTGTCCCACATAGTTTAATCGCCATCGATGGATGGCCTTTTGCAACAGTTCCTGATTCTCCATTCTGTATCAATATTCTTCCAGTTAAATTGTTGTTAATTATTTTGGTCTTCTCGGTAAACTTTATAGACCATGAGCTGAGCATGTGTGAAATAATCAAATGGAAAATAATGTCCAGTCTATGTTTCACGTTTGAGACCCTACATCAGTTTCAATCTGAGATGACTATTCCTTTGGCTCCACAGATGCTGCTTGACCTGCTGAGTTCTTCCAGCAGTTTATTTTTTTGTTCCAAATTCCGGCATCTACCATCGCTTGTGACTACCCTCTGTTCTGGAATGATTATTTACAACAATTGTCTCACAATGACTTGCTTTGTAGATGTTTAGTTGCTAGCCATGTGGCTACAATAGAGAGATACAGCTGCTCATACTTAACTACATTCAACTCCATTAGCAAGCCCTGGGCACATTTGCTCAGCTGATCAACACCCTGCCATAGTTCTTGATAATCATCTTCATTGTTTATGAAACTACCTATTTTAGTATCATTTGCAAACTCGCTTATCATGCCTTGTACATTCTCATCCAAATCTCAAGCAGATGACAAGCAGCGATGGACCCCATACTGATCCCTGAGGCACACCACTATTCACAGACCACCAGTCCAAAAAGCAACCTTCTACCACCATCTACTTCCTATCATGAAGCAAATTTTGTTTCCAGTTAGCTATCTCTCCCTGGATCCCGAGCGGTCTACTCATCCAGAGCAGATGACCATTGATTAAACTGCTACAAAGGCCTTGATAAAGTCTATATAGTCTACATCTACAACCCTGTCCTCATTAACCTTCATAGTTGCTTCTTCAAAAAACTAATCAAATTCAGTTGCTTCCATGGAACAGGAGACTGTGATGATTTATTTGAAGTGGATTAAATTATGAAGGCCCTGGAGGAGGAAATGGAAAGAGACTCTTTTCTGAGCAGAATCATAAAAAATGTAAATGAGTTACTGGAACAATGACTGGATATGAGAAGTTTTGTCACCCACATGTGCATGAACAGCTGTGACCTGCCAGGCTTCAGACCTTGTTCTAGAAAACAAGTTTTGCTTGAATTGTGAATAATCTCTGATTATCCTTTAACCTGATGTTTTAATTGTTAGTTTCAGAGTCTGATATTTTAAGAAAATCAATTGTTACCAGTAGAAATGTAATTTAATGAAGATCAGTTTGGATTTAGATGGATTTGCTAAATTACAGGTTCCATACTATTCAGAAGATGACATTTGAAGCTAAACTTGTGGAAACTATGTTAATTGCGATGTGCTAGGTTGGATAAGTAGATTATTTGATGACTTTCTTGGACTGTCCTTTGTATGCATTTTATATTGACACAGTGACTTAATGAATGGTATTAACATTTGCAGTAACGTCAACGTCAAGAAGCCCATATTACCCTGTGCCATGGGTTATATAATCGTAGAGCCATCACCTCAACCAAGTAAGATCATTTTCAATCATGTCTAAAAAAATTATAGTCTAGTGTATTGCAGGAAATAATAATAGAATAGTGCAGCCGCTGTTGAACTGCTGGCGTTAATGTCGCGCCTGCGCGCTGAGCGGGTTCTACACGTAGTCACTCGCGTGACTCTGAAGTAAAACAGAATCTAAAATTAAGAAATCTATCTCTTTTAATGCCAATAGTCAATAACCCGTCATTTAAACCTTCAATTATAGATAAATCATTTACACAATAGGAAAGAATGGGAATCAAAACGCTCGGAGACTTGTATGAATTAGGAAAATTATTATCATTTCAACAATTACAACTGAAATATAATTTGAAAAATAATCAATATTTTAAATATCTTCAAATCCGTGACTATCTGAAAAAATACACAAAAGACTATCATAACATGTCCCCAGACTTATTGGATGAAGCCGTGAAGACAAAGGCTGAATCAGCAAATCTAATATCATACTTATACAACATTATTTTAAATATAGAAATACCTACAACCGATGGTATTAGAAGAGACTGGGAACAAGAACTAGCTATAAAAATTTCAAAAGAGAGCTGGGATAAACACTTACTATATGTGCATAAATGCTCGATCAACGTACGACATACTCTAATTCAATTTAAAACATTACATAGACTATATTATTCAAAAACTAAAATAAATAAACTTTTCCCCAATGTCTCACCCATTTGTGATAAATGTCAATCACAAGAAGCTAACATAGCGCACTCTTTTGTTTTTTGTATAAAATCCAAAAATTCTGGAACTAAATATTTGAAATCTTCACAAAATTAATTAAAATAAAACTTGTACCAAAAGCAGAATGGATCATTTTTGGAATATCGGAAGGTAACCCCGAACTAAATGTGTTTCAAAAGAACTTACTTAATTACGGGCTAATAATGGGAAAAAAGCTTATACTCAAATTTTGGAAAAATGCTCCAATACCAACAATAAAAATGTGGATTTCAAACATGTTCGAAACACTACACTTGGAAGAGATGAGACTCCTCCTAGCAGGCAAAGCAGACCACTTCCAAAAGACGTGGTCTGCATTTATGGAACTATTACAAGCATAAGGTGCAATAGTAATTTAAAATATAAATGGTACCAGGATCTGGTAACGGGATGTATAACATTTTTTTTTTTTAAACACGTTTGCTATATCCTTTTTTACGGAGTTTTGTGTTATAATAGAGCGATTGTTTTCCTTTTTTCTTTTCTTTCTAGGGTGTATTTCCTTTCTTTACTTCCTTCTCTAACTTCTTCCCTAAGGGGCTTTCTTTTCCCAACACTTCCCTGCACCTTCACGATTCTTGCTCACTTTCCTTACTTCTTTTATTTCTACCTTTTTTAAAGCTCAAAAAACAAAGTGGTACAACAAATGTAATAAGATATATGTGATGTGTATTACTGTAATTTACTGTACTTCTAATAAAAATAAATAAAACAATTTAAAAATCAATGGAATGGGTACAGATCCTCAGCAGAGATGGTTAACGGCTTCAGGTTTCTTGGGATCCCTGTCACGAGCAACTTTACCAGGTCCCTTTACATAGAAACATAGAAACATAGAAAATAGGTGCAGGAGTAGGCCATTCGGCCCTTCGAGCCTGCACCGCCGTTCAATATGATCATGGCTGATCATCCAACTCAGTATCCTGTACCTGCCTTCTCTCCGTACCCCCTGATCCCTTTAGCCACAAGGGCCACATCTAACTCCCTCTTAAATATAGCCAATGAACTGGCCTCAACTACATTCTGTGGCAGAGAATTCCAGAAATTCACCACTCTCTATGTGAAAAATGTTTTTCTCATCTCGGTCCTAAAAGATTTCCCCCTTATCCTTAAACTGTGACCCCTTGTTCTGGACTTCCCCAACATCGGGAACAATCTTCCTGCATCTAGCCTGCCCAACCCCTTAAGAATTTTCTAAGTTTCTATAAGATCCCCCCTCAATCTTCTAAATTCAAACGAGTACAAGCCGAGTCTGCCCCAACAGCTGCTGACAACCTACCGCTGCACCACAGAGAGCATACTAACATATGGCATCTCTGTGTGGTATCTCAGCTGCACAGAGGCGGAGAGGAGAGCTCTTCAGCATGTCGTCCACAGAGCGCAGAAGATTATTGGGACACAGCTACCAGCCTTGGAGAGCATCTACTACACATGGTGCCTCAGGAAGGCCATCAGCATCCACAAAGACTCCTCACACCCTTGTAATGGACTGTTTGAACTACTACCTACCGGCAGACATTACAAGTGTAAGTTATTGGGGCAAATCCGGACTTGGATAAGGACATGGATATTTTAAAAGACAGATTTGCTGGCTGCAAGGGAAAAAACACCCCCAATCCACAGAAAGAATCAGTTTCCAGTTTCCAGTTTCAAACCCGTCTGGCCTGTGGACTTGGACATCACACAACGGTGTGAACAGCTTTGGGAGCAACAACAACAGCAGCAGGAGGAGATTAGCAAGAGATACGACTGATTGGCTCTAGCCCAAGTAGGAGGAGAGAAGTGAAAACAGTTTAAGTACAGGTCAAGGACAGGCAGACTTGACTCAGAACTGCTGTAGCTTTGGGAGCAACAACAACAACAGCAGGAGGAGATTAGCAAGAGATACGACTGATTGGCTCTAGCCCAAGTAGGAGGAGAGAAGTGAAAACAGTTTAAGTACAGGTCAAGGACAGGCAGACTTGACTCAGAACTGCTGTAGCTTTGGGAGCAACAACAACAGCAGCAGGAGGAGATTAGCAAGAGATACGACTGATTGGCTCTAGCCCAAGTAGGAGGAGAGAAGTGAAAACAGTTTAAGTACAGGTCAAGGACAGGCAGACTTGACTCAGAACTGCTGTAGCTTTGGGAGCAACAACAACAACAGCAGGAGGAGATTAGCAAGAGATACGACTGATTGGCTCTAGCCCAAGTAGGAGGAGAGAAGTGAGTCAGTGCTGGGAAAACAACTGAAAACTGAGGAATTTGGTTTGTAAATTGGTAAATCAGGCAATTTATCAGTCAATTTAAGTAAGACTGCTCTTAGGGAGCGGCAGTGAGTGAGCGGCCTTGTGAGGCAAGTGCCCTGTGAGAAAAGTGTGAGTCTTTGGCTCGAGAGTCTTCGGAGAAGAGGCTGAGGAGAGGAGACTACGCAAAACACTGCAGAGGGAGAGACGAAAGAAGGAGATGTCAGGCAAGCTGATTCAGTGCGATGCTTGCAGTATGTGGGAGGTCAAGGACACCGCTGGTGCCTCTAGCTGCTACAAATGCGAAAAGTGCATCCAGGTAGAGCTCCTGGAGAAGCAAGTGGATGACCTCCGGTTCGTCCGAGAAACGGAGTCGTTCCTCGACAAGTCCTACAGTACGATTGTTACACCTGAGGTACTGGAAGAGAGAAGGTGGGAGACAGTGAGAACGGGAGGGAAGCATGGAATGACAACGTCCCCGGGGGTTGTACCTCTTGTGAACAGGTTCACCCACTTAGAAGCTGTCGGGACAGAAGAGGTGTTTACACTGGGCGGCGGACTGGCTTGTGATGCGAATAGGGCTGTTGAGCCAAAACCAAAAAGGCTTAAGGCAGGCAACGCCATTGTAGTAGGGGACTCCATTGTGAGAGGTACGGACAGGGGTTTCTGCGGCAATAGACGGGATGCGAGGATGGTGTGCTGCCTTCCTGGTGCCAGGATCCAGGATGTCACGGACAGAGTGCAGAAAATCCTCAAGGGCGAAGGTGAACATCCGGAAGTGGTAGTGCATGTCGGCACAAACGATGTCGGAAAAAAGGGGATGAATATTCTGCAGCGTGACTTTAGAGAGCTCGGAAAAATGCTGAAAAACAGGACCTCCAGGGTTGTTATCTCCGGTTTGCTTCCAGTTCCTCGTGCTGGCGAGAGCAGGAACAGGGAGATACGGGACCTGAACGTGTGGCTGAGGAACTGGTGCACGGGGCAGGGATTTAGATTCTTAGATCACTGGGATCTGTTTTGGGGTAAGGGGGAACTGTACAAAAGGGACGGATTGCATCTTAACAGGTGTGGGACCAGCATTCTGGCAGGCAGGTTTGCCACTGCTACACGGGTGGTTTTAAACTGAATAAGGGGGGTGGGGTGTCGAATGGGCTAGTGGAGGATGGAGTTAAAGGGAAAGGGTTTCTTAAAGGTGTGAGCGTAGAGACAGAGGGGTGTAAAATGAGGGTAGAAGCAATAGGTAGCAAGGTGAAAAGTAAAAGTGGCAGGCCGGAAAATCCAGGGCAAAAATCAAAAAGGGCCACTTTTCAACAAAATTGTATAAGGGGTAAGAGTGTTGTAAAAACAAGCCTGAAGGCTTTGTGTCTCAATGCAAGGAGCATTCGTAATAAGGTGGATGAGTTGAATGTGCAGATAGCTATTAATGACTATGATATAGTTGGGATCACGGAGACATGGCTCCAGGGTGACCAAGGCTGGGAGCTGAACATCCAGGGATATTCAATATTCAGGAGGGATAGAGAGAAAGGAAAAGGAGGTGGGGTAGCGTTGCTGATTAGAGAGGAGATTAACGCAATGGAAAGGAAGGACATTAGTTTGCAGGATGTGGAATCGGTATGGGTAGAGCTGCAAAACACTAAGGGGCAGAAAACGCTGGTGGGTGTTGTGTACAGGCCACCTAACAGTAGTAGTGAAGTTGGAGATGGTATCAAACAGGAAATTAGAAATGCGTGCGACAAAGGCAAAACCGTTATAATGGGTGACTTCAATCTACATATAGATTGGGTGAATCAAATTGGCAGGGGTGCTGAGGAAGAGGATTTTTTGGAATGTATGCGGGATAGTTATCTAAATCAACATGTAGAGGAACCAACGAGAGAGCAGGCTATTTTAGACTGGGTATTGAGTAATGAGGAAGGGTTAGTTAGCAGTCTTGTTGTACGTGCCCCCTTGGGCAAGAGTGACCATAATATGGTTGAGTTCTTCATTAGGATGGAGAGTGACATTGTTAATTCAGAAACAATGGTTCTGAACTTAAAGAGAGGTAACTTTGAGGGTATGAGACGTGAATTGGCCAAGATTGACTGGCAATTAATTCTAAAAGGGTTGACGGTGGATATGCAATGGAAGACATTTAAAGACTGCATGGATGAACTACAAAAATTGTTCATCCCAGTTTGGCAAAAGAATAAATCAGGGAAGGTAGTGCATCCGTGGATAACAAGGGAAATCAGGGATAGTATCAAAGCGAAGGATGATGCGTACAAATTAGCCAGAAAAAGCAGCATACCGGAGGACTGGGAGAAATTCAGAGACCAGCAGAGGAGGACAAAGGGCTTAATTAGGAAAGGAAAAATAGATTATGAAAGAAAACTGGCAGGGAACATAAAAACTGACTGCAAAAGTTTTTATAGATATGTGAAAAGAAAGAGATTAGTTAAAACAAATGTAGGTCCCTTGCAGTCAGAAACGGGTGAGTTGATCATGGGGAACAAGGATATGGCGGACCAATTAAATAACTACTTTGGTTCCGTCTTCACTGAGGAAGACATAAATAATCTGCCGGAAATAGCAGGGGACCGCGGGGCAAAGGAGTTGGAGGAATTGAGTGAAATCCAGGTTAGCCGGGAAGTGGTGTTGGGTAAATTAAATGGATTAAAGGCCGATAAATCCCCAGGGCCAGATAGGCTGCATCCCAGAGTACTTAAGGAAGTAGCTCCAGAAATAGTGGATGCATTAGTAATAATCTTTCAAAACTCTTTAGATTCTGGACTAGTTCCTGAGGATTGGCGGGTAGCAAACGTAACCCCACTTTTTAAGAAGGGAAGGAGAGAGAAAACGGGGAATTACAGACCAGTTAGTCTAACATCGGTAGTGGGGAAACTGCTAGAGTCAGTTATTAAAGATGGGATAGCAGCACATTTGGAAAGTGGTGAAATCATTGGACAAAGTCAGCATGGATTTACAAAAGGTAAATCATGTCTGACGAATCTTATAGAATTTTTCGAGGATGTAACTAGTAGCGTGGATAGGGGAGAACCAGTGGATGTGGTGTATCTGGACTTCCAGAAGGCTTTCGACAAGGTCCCACATAAGAGATTAGTTTACAAACTTAAAGCACACGGCATTGGGGGTTCAGTATTGATGTGGATAGAGAACTGACTGGCAAACAGGAAGCAAAGAGTAGGAGTAAACGGATCCTTTTCACAATGGCAGGCAGTGACTAGTGGGGTACCGCAAGGCTCAGTGCTGGGACCCCAGCTATTTACAATATATATTAATGATCTGGATGAGGGAATTGAAGGCAATATCTCCAAGTTTGCGGATGACACTAAGCTGGGGGGCAGTGTTAGCTGTGAGGAGGATGCTAGGAGACTGCAAGGTGACTTGGATAGGCTGGGTGAGTGGGCAAATGTTTGGCAGTTGCAGTATAATGTGGATAAATGTGAGGTTATCCATTTTGGTGGTAAAAACAGGAAAACAGACTATTATCTAAATGGTGGCCGACTAGGAAAAGGGGAGATGCAGCGAGACCTGGGTGTCATGGTACACCAGTCATTGAAAGTGGGCATGCAGGTGCAGCAGGCAGTGAAGAAAGCGAATGGTATGTCAGCTTTCATAGCAAAAGGATTTGAGTATAGGAGCAGGGAGGTTCTACTGCAGTTGTACAGGGTCTTGGTGAGACCACACCTGGAGTATTGCGTACAGTTTTGGTCTCCAAATCTGAGGAAGGACATTATTGCCATAGAGGGAGTGCAGAGAAGGTTCACCAGACTGATTCCTGGGATGTCAGGACTGTCTTATGAAGAAAGACTGGATAGACTTGGTTTATACTCTCTAGAATTTAGGAGATTGAGAGGGGATCTTATAGAAACTTACAAAATTCTTAAGGGGTTGGACAGGCTAGATGCAGGAAGATTGCTCCCGATGTTGGGGAAGTCCAGGACAAGGGGTCACAGCTTAAGGATAAGGGGGAAATCCTTTAAAACCGAGATGAGAAGAACTTTTTTCACACAGAGAGTGGTGAATCTCTGGAACTCCCTGCCACAGAGGGTAGTCGAGGCCAGTTCATTGGCTATATTTAAGAGGGAGTTAGATGTGGCCCTTGTGGCTAAGGGGATCAGAGGGTATGGAGAGAAGGCAGGTACGGGATACTGAGTTGGATGATCAGCCATGATCATATTGAATGGCGGTGCAGGCTCGAAGGGCCGAATGGCCTACTCCTGCACCTAATTTCTATGTTTCTATGTTTCTATGAAAGGCTGAGACGGAGATAACGAGATTCTCTTGGATACACAAAGGAAGGAACCAAGCCTCAGCAGACGCTGGTAAATAGGCCAGCAGAAGCACAATCACCATCGGGGATGATAACGATCAGGCTGAGGGATCATGACATCTGTAGTATTTGGGAGCAACAACAGCAGCAGGAGCTTAGCAAGAGATACGACTGATTGGCTCTAGCCCAAGTGGGAGGAGAGAAGTGAAAACAGTTTCAGTGCAGGGAAAACAGTTGAAAACTGAGGAATTTGGTTTGTAAATTGGTAAATCAGGCAATTTATCAGTCAATTTAAGCAAGACTGCTCTTGGGGAGCGGCAGTGAGGGAAGTGCCCTGTGAGAAAAGTGTGAGTCTTTGGCTCGAGAGTCTTCGGCGAGGAGACGAAAGAAGGAGATGTCAGGCAAGCTGATTCAGTGCGATGCTTGCAGTATGTGGGAGGTCAAGGACACCGCCGGTGCCTCTGGCTGCTACAAATGCGAGAAGTGCATCCAGGTAGAGCTCCTGAAGGGCAGTGTTGGGGAACTGGAGAAGCAAGTGGATGACCTCCGGTTCGTCCGAGAAACGGAGTCGTTCCTCGACAAGTCTTACAGTACGATTGTTACACCTAAGGTACTGGAAGAGAGAAGGTGGGAGACAGTGAGAAAGGGAGGGAAGCATGGAATGCCAACGTCCCCGGGTGTTGTACCTCTTGTGAACAGGTTCACCCACTTAGAAGCTGTCGGGACAGAAGACGTGTTTACACTGAGCGGCAGACTGGCTTGCGATGCGAATAGGGCTGTTGAGCCAGAACCAAAAAGGCCTAAGGCAGGCAACGCCATTGTAGTGGGAGACTCCATTGTGAGTGGTACGGACAGGGGTTTCTGCGGCAACAGACGGGATGCGAGGATGGTGTGCTGCCTTCCTGGTGCCAGGATCCAGGATGTCACGGACAGAGTGCAGAAAATCCTCAAGGGCGAAGGTGAACATCCGGAAGTGGTAGTGCATGTCGGCACAAACGATGTCGGAAAGAAGGGGATGAATATTCTGCAGCGTGACTTTAGAGAGCTCGGAAAAATGCTGAAAAGCAGGACCTCCAGGGTTGTTATCTCCGGTTTGCTTCCAGTTCCTCGTGCTGGCGAGAGCAGGAACAGGGAGATACGGGACCTGAACGTGTGGCTGAGGAACTGGTGCACGGGGCAGGGATTTAGTTTCTTAGATCACTGGGATCTGTTTTGGGGTAAGGGGGAACTGTACAAAAGGGACGGATTGCATCTTAACAGGTGTGGGACCAGCATTCTGGCAGGCAGGTTTGCCACTGCTACACGGGTGGTTTTAAACTGAATAAGGGGGGTGGGGTGTCGAATGGGCTAGTGGAGGATGGAGTTAAAGGGAAAGGGTTTCTTAAATGTGTGAGCGTAGAGACAGAGGGGTGTAAAATGAGGGTAGAAGCAATAGGTAGCAAGGTGAAAAGTAAAAGTGGCAGGCCGGAAAATCCAGGGCAAAAATCAAAAAGGGCCACTTTTAAACAAAATTGTATAAGGGGTAAGAGTGTTGTAAAAACAAGCCTGAAGGCTTTGTGTCTCAATGCAAGGAGCATTCGTAATAAGGTGGATGAGTTGAATGTGCAGATAGCTATTAATGACTATGATATAGTTGGGATCACGGAGACATGGCTCCAGGGTGACCAAGGCTGGGAGCTGAACTTCCAGGAATATTCAATATTCAGGAGGGATAAAGATAAAGGAAAAGGAGGTGGGGTAGCGTTGCTGATTAGAGAGGAGGTTAACGCAATGGAAAGGAAGGACATTAGTTTGCAGGATGTGGAATCGGTATGGGTAGAGCTGCGAAACACTAAGGGGCAGAAAACGCTGGTGGGTGTTGTGTACAGGCCACCTAACAGTAGTAGTGAAGTTGGAGATGGTATCAAACAGGAAATTAGAAATGCGTGCGACAAAGGCAAAACCGTTATAATGGGTGACTTCAATCTACATATAGATTGGGTGAATCAAATTGGCAAGGGTGCTGAGGAAGAGGATTTCTTGGAATGTATGCGGGATAGTTATCTAAATCAACATGTAGAGGAACCAACGAGAGAGCAGGCTATTTTAGACTGGGTATTGAGTAATGAGGAAGGGTTAGTTAGCAGTCTTGTTGTACGTGCCCCCTTGGGCAAGAGTGACCATAATATGGTTGAGTTCTTCATTAGGATGGAGAGTGACATTGTTAATTCAGAAACAATGGTTCTGAACTTAAAGAAAGGTAACTTTGAGGGTATGAGACGTGAATTGGCCAAGATTGACTGGCAATTAATTCTAAAAGGGTTGACGGTGGATATGCAATGGAAGACATTTAAAGACTGTATGGATGAACTACAAAAATTGTTCATCCCAGTTTGGCAAAAGAATAAATCAGGGAAGGTAGTGCATCCGTGGATAACAAGGGAAATCAGGGATAGTATCAAAGCGAAGGATGATGCGTACAAATTAGCCAGAAAAAGCAGCATACCGGAGGACTGGGAGAAATTCAGAGACCAGCAGAGGAGGACAAAGGGCTTAATTAGGAAAGGAAAAATAGATTATGAAAGAAAATTGGCAGGGAACATAAAAACTGACTGCAAAAGTTTTTATAGATATGTGAAAAGAAAGAGATTAGTTAAAACAAATGTAGGTCCCTTGCAGTCAGAAACAGGTGAGTTGATCATGGGGAACAAGGATATGGCGGACCAATTGAATAACTACTTTGGTTCCATCTTCACTAAGGAAGACATAAGTAATCTGCCGGAAATAGCAGGGGACCGCGGGTCAAAGGAGTTGGAGGAATTGAGTGAAATCCAGGTTAGCCGGGAAGTGGTGTTGGGTAAATTAAATGGATTAAAGGCCGATAAATCCCCAGGGCCAGATAGGCTGCATCCCAGAGTACTTAAGGAAGTAGCTCCAGAAATAGTGGATGCATTAGTAATAATCTTTCAAAACTCTTTAGATTCTGGACTAGTTCCTGAGGATTGGCGGGTAGTAAACGTAACCCCACTTTTTAAGAAGGGAGGGAGAGAGAAAACGGGGAATTACAGACCAGTTAGTCTAACATCGGTAGTGGGGAAACTGCTAGAGTCAGTTATTAAAGATGGGATAGCAGCACATTTGGAAAGTGGTGAAATCATTGGACAAAGTCAGCATGGATTTACAAAAGGTAAATCATGTCTGACGAATCTTATAGAATTTTTCGAGGATGTAACTAGTAGCGTGGATAGGGGAGAACCAGTGGATGTGGTGTATCTGGACTTCCAGAAGGCTTTCGACAAGGTCCCACATAAGAGATTAGTTTACAAACTTAAAGCACACGGCATTGGGGGTTCAGTATTGATGTGGATAGAGAACTGACTGGCAAACAGGAAGCAAAGAGTAGGAGTAAACGGATCCTTTTCACAATGGCAGGCAGTGACTAGTGGGGTACCGCAAGGCTCAGTGCTGGGACCCCAGCTATTTACAATATATATTAATGATCTGGATGAGGGAATTGAAGGCAATATCTCCAAGTTTGCAGATGACACTAAGCTGGGGGGCAGTGTTAGCTGTGAGGAGGATGCTAGGAGACTGCAAGGTGACTTGGATAGGCTGGGTGAGTGGGCAAATGTTTGGCAGATGCAGTATAATGTGGATAAATGTGAGGTTATCCATTTTGGTGGCAAAAACAGGAAAGCAGACTATTATCTAAATGGTGGCCGACTAGGAAAAGGGGAGATGCAGCGAGACCTGGGTGTCATGGTACACCAGTCATTGAAAGTGGGCATGCAGGTGCAGCAGGCAGTGAAGAAAGCGAATGGTATGTTAGCTTTCATAGCAAAAGGATTTGGGTATAGGAGCAGGGAGGTTCTACTGCAGTTGTACAGGGTCTTGGTGAGACCACACCTGGAGTATTGCGTACAGTTTTGGTCTCCAAATCTGAGGAAGGACATTATTGCCATAGAGGGAGTGCAGAGAAGGTTCACCAGACTGATTCCTGGGATGTCAGGACTGTCTTATGAAGAAAGACTGGATAGACTTGGTTTATACTCTCTAGAATTTAGGAGATTGAGAGGGGATCTTATAGAAACTTACAAAATTCTTAAGGGGTTGGACAGGCCAGATGCAGGAAGATTGCTCCCGATGTTGGGGAAGTCCAGGACAAGGGGTCACAGCTTAAGGATAAGGGGGAAATCCTTTAAAACCGAGATGAGAAGAACTTTTTTCACACAGAGAGTGGTGAATCTCTGGAACTCCCTGCCACAGAGGGTAGTCGAGGCCAGTTCATTGGCTATATTTAAGAGGGAGTTAGATGTGGCCCTTGTGGCTAAGGGGATCAGAGGGTATGGAGAGAAGGCAGGTACGGGATACTGAGTTGGATGATCAGCCATGATCATATTGAATGGCGGTGCAGGCTCGAAGGGCCGAATGGCCTACTCCTGCACCTAATTTCTATGTTTCTATGTTTCTATGACATCAGCAAACCCCTTATCATCGGAAGCCTATTGTTCATGCCAGATCGAAACTGGGAAACATCAAAAGAACCCCTTCTATCAGAGGACCACCTGGGGGTTTCAAAGGAAGCTCGGGTATAAAAGCCGAAGTCAAGCCAGAACACTTTCTCTCTTCCTGCTCTTCCTGCTCTGCTGGACAGCTCGTGGGCCTGCATCGACTTAGCTGTGAGTATCCTGGTGACCTGGTGAAGTTCCCGAAATAGGAGGTTGAGGGGAGAAAGGTCAAGGGGGAGTATACTTGCAAGTAAAATTGTGTTAAAGTAAGTTTCACGACGTGCCCGATAGTTTTCCGTCCATAGTCTTAGTTTAAAGCATAAGTTTAGCCACGAATTGTGTAGTGTTGGTGAGATTCGATTTCTCATTGTTTAATAAAGCCTGTAAATTTAGACTTGCTTTGAGTCCATCTTGGTTTCTGTTTTCTCTCATCGGCACACTCTGGTCAATTCAACCTTTTTATCATATCCCACCATAATTCCGAGGTCTAGAACCCAGAGGAATCCTTTTTGTGGAGTAAAGGGAAACGCAAAACCCCTACAGAATGGCGACCATGGCAGGACCTCGGTGGTTTGGGATATGTGATTTGCCAGAGGGGGTGAGAGAACGTAGCAAGATGGAGGAGAGAATCTCCTCTTATCTGTTTAAAAAGATCAATCTCACCAAACAATGGGTGATAGCGCTGCTGACAGCACAGCAGCCTGCAGTAGCTGCGGCTCAATGGACGGAAAGCAAAGCGTATAATAAAGGGCAGGAAAAGGCAGTTTGGCTAGCGTGCCTATCACAGCAGGTAGCAAAAATGCAGAGACAGGTAGATAGACTGGAAGAGCAACTGAGAGAAGCTAGGGCCAGCGCTGAAGAAAGCGCTAGAGAAGGGGAAGGGCTATCTGAGGAATGCAGTAAAGCCAGGCAGTGTATCTTGCAAGCGAGGGAGTCCCACAGAAATGCCCAGGAATTCCTCCAATGCCAGGTGGTAGAGGCAAAGGAGAGGGAACGGAACGCCCAGGAACTCCTGGCTCAGAGTACACAGAAGTGCAGGGAGCTGGAGGGAAAGTTCCAGGATATACAAGCAGCATACAGGGTGGCCCGTAGCGAGCTAGGCGATAGTGATCACGGGCCTTGCCAGGCAAGGATAGCGCAGCTGGAGGAGACTCTGTCCAAGACTAGGGGACGGGTTCACCTGGTAGGACCAGGGGGGTCCCACGGGGGCAGAGGGCTTCCCTCAGCAGATGATTCCCCAGGGGCAAAGGGGAATAGACCGCCTACTGAGGCACCGGGGATAGGTCCGGGTCGGCAGGTGGGGTTCGGGTTGTCCGGGGAGGGACAGGCCCAAGGAGGGGCGGGAGAGCACCCTCAGTTAGCGGCTTCCGCGCCATGTGTAGCATACCACGAGGTGGTGGGGTTACCGATCATGGTGGGAGAGCCGTGGGTAAAGGGGCAACAGCCCCGAGTAGGGCAGATGTGCCCAGTACGGCAAAGGAAATATGGTCCCCCGGTAGGGCAGGCAGATAGGGGGCCCATAGAGAGTGATATCATCATTCCCCATGGGGCACATGTGCTGAGGGGGATGGTGGCTCAGGTTCCCAAGTTAACCAGGGCAGGAGACCCGTCATTGCATTTTATGGAGGTGCAGCAGGCAGCCGACATAAACGATTGCGATGAGGTAGAACGGGTAAAGCTGCTACTGATGACCCTAGATTCATACCTATGCAAGGCGGTGACCTCCAGGGAAGGGGGAAGACCTGAAACATGGGTAGCGGCACAGACAGCGGTTCTGGAGGCCATGGGGTTGAATCAGGGTAGTCCTTTCACCAGGGTGGGGGAGACGAAGCAGCAGGTAGCTGAGTCCCCAGACATGTTCGCAAACAGGCTGTGGGCAGTGTATGAGGGAGCGTGTGGGATGCCTTTAGATAGACAGAATTTAGATGGGAGAACAGCTCACTGGCTGAAGACTCTGGTGGCGAATTGCCTCCCGTGAGTTAGGGCAAAGGCCGAGCACTGGTTCGACCCAGCTGACCCAAACCTTAACGAGGCAGAGGTGATCAGGAAGCTCACCCTTGCGTATCGCAATGGGGAGAGAAGTGAGGAGAAGCCCTTTAAGGGCAAGGTGCACGAAATAGTACCGGCACCCCCCAAAGGGAGGCAGTGGAAACAGGAAGGCAGCCAGACCTCTTCCGAGATGAGGCCGGTGTGCTACGGGTGTGGGAAGCCCGGGCACTACAAGAGGGAGTGCAGAAACCCAAGTAGAGCAGTGGGGGATAGGACCCCGGTAACGGCCAACCCAGCCCCGGAGGTAACAATAGATGTAAGAGATCTAATTACCTATTTGCAGTCAAAGGCGGGAGGATCCGGACAGGTAGCCATGGCAACAGGCCAGGGCGCGCCCATATGCGCACCCCCGGCACCTTTATGACTGCCAGCGAAACAGCCCACATTCCTATGCCCATTAGAGTATGGCCCATGTGGGAGACCCTGGGTCAAGATGGAGGTCCAGGATGTGGTCGGGAGTTACCTGCTGGACACAGGTGCTTCCAGTACTATTGTCCACATGGACAATCCCCGTACATCCCCTCTATCTAGTGGGGTACCCTATAGTCTTGTCGGTTTTACGGGAAACGAGAAGACGGGGTTTTTCTCTGTTCCCTTGTCCATTCAATTAGGAGCACTCCAGGCGCAGTGGAAATGCGTCCTGATGAGTTGGGAGCAGGAGGGAAAGGGGATACTAGGCGCCGACTTTATAGTGGCCCGCCAGGTCCTGGTGGACCTGAGGAATCACTGTTTGTGGGGCATAGCAGGAGAAGGGGCTGAGAGAGAGAAGGAGTTAATGGTCATCGAGAGGGCATCAGAGAGAGGGGCTCTGGGTGTCGTGAAGCCCAGAGAGGGGTACGATCTAGAGGTCCTAGTGAGGCAGACCCCGACAGAGTATCGAGGCCATGTTAAGCGAAATTTGTATGTGGACGATATTTTGCTATTCACGGACACCAGTGAGGAACATGGGCCCCTAGTAAATGAACTGCTGGAGCTGCTCTGTAAGAGCGGTTTAAAAATATATCCAAAGAAGGCACAGATAGGGTTACAAGAGGTAAAGTTCTTGGGACTGACCCTTAGGGCCGGAGAAAGGGGTATCGATACAGCAAGAAGGCAGGCAGTGCAGGAACTCCCAGTCGTGGGGTGGGGGGGGGGGGGGGGTAAGATCATTTCTGGGAGTCACGGGCTACTGCCGAGACTTTATAGAGGACTATGCCGCGACCGCAACACCTCTGCACCGGCTGCTACGCAAAGGGGTAGAGTGGGAGTGGGATGAGCAGTGCGAGTCGGCATTCGTCCATTTGAAGCGGGACCTGCAAAAGGCCCCAGCTCTGGGAGCCATTGACTACAGGGAGGAATTTTTCCTGGAGGTAGCCGCAAGCAGCGATGGCCTGAGCGCAGTGCTCCTCCAGGAACGGCACGGCAAGTTAAGGCCAGTGGTGTATTCCTCCAGAGTCCTCACAGAGGTAGAAAGGTCCTATTCAAACTGTGAGCGGCACCTGCTAGCCACATACTGGGCAGTGAAGAAGGTACAGGTCTTCATAAGAATGTCCCCCATAACCCTCCTGACCCACCATACCCCAACCCAGATGCTGCTGGACGGTCGGATTAAGGATGGGACCGTTAGCAGCGCGAGGATCACTCGCTGGACCCTTCTCCTTTCCCAAATGG
This sequence comes from Amblyraja radiata, assembly GCF_010909765.2. NCBI lineage: Eukaryota > Metazoa > Chordata > Chondrichthyes > Rajiformes > Rajidae > Amblyraja > Amblyraja radiata. The sequence continues at coordinate 59,653,436 of NC_045970.1, read as the reverse complement.
CCTTACGGGTTGAGAGGCTATGTGAGCCCAAGCTCGCAGCCAATTTGGTGTACCCAGGGGAGCCACACCATTGCTCGGTGGAAGGGGTATGGGAGGTCGACTTTGGGCTTAGAGCAGGGTTACATCCCACGGGTAGGGAAATATACGTGGAAGGGTCCAGTTTCGTGTCCGAGGGCATACGGCTCACGGGCTGTGGGATCTGGGACCCCGAGGCAGAGATAGCCCTAGCTCTTAAACTCCCACATACGTTAAGCGCCCAGCAGGCCGAGCTGGCGGCGGTAATGTACGTGGTGACCCATCCCGAGCGTTTCCCCACTCCATACACCATATGTTCAGACAGCATTTTCACATGCAATTCCTGCACGGAATATCTGGCCATCTGGTCCCGCCGAGGGTACACCTCATCGGACGGGAAGCCCCTGACCACTAAACCCCTATTAGAGAGGATTGTAGCTGCTCTGAACCAGCCCTGCTGAGTGCCCCCACCATGGACTGTCTCCCTCGGATGGTCACGTCGCACATCGACCCGACACAGACACAATTGCAGTTTAGACTGTTTTACTGTTTCAGTGTTTTACTGTTCTTGTTATAAATCATGTTTCTCGGGGTATCTAAATCTAAATTTTATTAGCTGTTTAAGTTATGACATCGGATGGAAGCTGCATACCAAATCTCGTTGCACATATGTGCAATGACAATAAAATAAATTATTATTATTATTATTATTATTAAAGTGGAAATGGTTGGAAGCTTCAAGTTCCTTAGCGTAAATATTATCAAAAAGCTGTCGTGGACCAACCTCATTGAAGTGACAACCAAGTAGGCACATTAACACCTCTGCTTCCTCAATAGACTGAGACAATTCAGCATTCTCCAATGGCTCTTACAAACTTCCACAGATGCACCAATGAAACTGTCGGAGGGTTGGATCACAGCTTGGTTTGGAACAGCTCTGCCCAAGACCACAAAACATTGCAAAGTGTTGTGGAAGAAGCTGAGACTATCACATAGACCAGTCTCCCCTCCATTGACTCGACATTTCACTATACCTCAGGAACGTAGCCAACATGATCAAGCACCCTGGCCCCGCTCTTTGTTTAGGCAGGAGAAATAGAAGCTTGCAAGCGCGCACCATCAGACTCACAAATAGCTTCTTCCCACCTGTTATTAGGCTTCTGAACGGTCCATTCATAAGCTAGATTACAGTTCCAATTCTCCAACCTACGCCAATCTGGACAATGGAATTTTCTCTGGAACATGTGTTGGATGAGATTGGAGAAGCCAATTTCTCTTTGCTACTTATTGTACTTGAGTTTAGCTCGATTGTACTGATGTGTGTACTTTCTGATTTGATTGAATAACATCTAAATAAAGCTTTTCACTTTACCTCTCTCCATGTGACAATAATAAACATGAAATATTTGTGTTTCTTTTCTACCTTCTGGGAGAAGAGACAGGAGCTTGAAAACCTATCGTGCAGATTTAAAAACAGCTTCATCCCCTGAACCAACCAACTATTTCACACTCCCTTCCAAAGGTGCTGACATATTTTTATTCTTAACACTACCTGATACAGTTATTCCACGATTGCACTTTGATTGTCTTTCCTCTACTTCAAAGAGTACAGCAACCTTTTCCCCAATCTGCCGCTTTGCATTTGCTATAGTATTTATAAGTGTATATATCATTGCCATGTACTGCTTGCTGTGCAAACGTCATCTGAACAAGGAAATGAATTGCAACCTATATATATATATAACCACAAACTAATCTGAATTTGACTAATTTATTTTTTTGACATAAAATGGCATAACTTCTGTACTCTCTTACATAACTAGACATCTTTTAACTTTTAACTGTATCATTCCGTCTGGCGCTGATCCCAAATCACTTGAAAGAGTTTGTGGCCATCTTTAAGGGTGAACAATCCATTGTGCAGCCCCTTTCAAGATGTTCTTTAGGAAAGAGACGTTTAAAATTGCTTTCTCATTTTTTTCATTCCAATGAAGAGTCCTTGACCTGAAAAGTCAATTTTGTTTCACTCCCTGATCACCTTAAACGTTCTTTAGTTTAAAGAGATTCAGCATATTATACTGAGAAAGCACCTTCTTCTTCTTTTCGTGTCTTTGAAGCTGGTTGGTTATATGACAGTTTCCCATTCCTTTACACAGTCCTTTGCGTTTTTATTGAACACTGTAAGATCCTTTGGGCTGCACTGGTTGGGTAGTAGGGGGCAGACAAGGCAGTGCTGCATTGTATGGTCCTCTTCTCCACATTCACAGGTGGTTTGGCCAGTTTCATAGCCCCATCTGGCCATGGCAGCTTTTGATCGCCCTGTTCCTGTTCTCAGGCGGTTGAGCGTCTTCCACTGGACCCATGGTGCTTCTGAGCCCGGAGGGAGGGCTTCAGAAGGAGGGATACCCATGTCAGTAGGAGGGGGGTCGTCCTCAAGCCTTTTTGTCCATAGTTGGAGTCTCGTTTCTTCCCGTGATGCATTAGGGGCTGGACATGGCTGAGAAACCTTCTCCTGGACTTCAGCCGTTGGGCCGGGGGTACACGTCCGTAGAGGAGGTGGCGTTCATCACTGGTGGCCTTGGTCATCTCTACTCGGCTGGCGACTTCCCGTCTGACATCAGCAGGGGCAATGCCAGCGAGGAGGTGCAGGTTGTTTATGTTGGTGGGCTTCAAGCAGCCAGTGATTGAGCGGCAGGTGTTATTCAACGCTGGGTCTAGTTTCTTGGCATGGGATGATCTCTCCCAAACAGGACACGCATACTCCGCAGAGGAGTAGCACAGGGCCAGAGCAGTAGATCTTAATGTGTGTGCTGTGGCTCCCCATTTGGAGTTGGTCAGCTTCCGGAGGATGTTATTTCGGGAGTTAACTTTCAGTTTGGTGTTTTTGACGTGTTCCTTATAGGAGAGAGTGCGATCCAGTGTTACACCGAGGTAGGCAGGGTTGGTGCAGACGGGAGGTGTTCCAGACCATGTGATGTTAAGGGGTCTGTTTGCTTCCCGGTTCCTGAGCTGGAACGAGCAGGCTTGGGTCTTCGCTGGGTTTGCGTGTAGGTGGTTGCGCTCGTAGTAGAGGTGTAGCTCATCTAGGGCTGAGGTGAGATTCGCTTCTACAGCTTCAAACGTACTCTCTTGGGATGTTACACAGAGGTCGTCGGCGTAGATGAACCGCTCAGTGTTCTGGTCCATTGGCTGGTCATTGGTGTAGATGTTATATAGTAGTGGAGCCAGCACACTACCTTGAGGCAAGCCATTCCGTTGTCGTCGCCAGCGACTTTGCTTGTTGTTAAGGATAACATAGAAGCGCCTATCTTTCAGGAGGGCTCCGATGAGGTCCGTGAGTGCCAGGTCTTTGGTATTCTCCAAGATCTTTTTTAGGAGGAGGCGGTGGTTCACAGTGTCATACGCGGCAGACAGATCAACAAAGACGGCTCCTGTCACCAATCCTTTCTGGAACCCGTCTTCAATGTGCTGTGTGAGATTCAGAAGTTGACTTGTTGTGGGTTTGCCAGGTCGGAATCCAGCTTGTTGAGGGATGATGGCTGGTTCAGTGACTGGGGCAAGCCTGTTGAGGATCAGGCGCTCAAACAGCTTGTACGGGTGGCATAGCAGGGAGATTGGGCGGAAGCGCTTTGCATATGCTGGATCTTTACCGGGTTTTAGAAGAGCGATGATTTTGGTTTTCCTCCAGATCTTTGGGATGTTTCTTGTCAGCATGTAGTTGTTCATCAGCTCAAGGACCCACTTCCGTGTCAGAGGTCCAAACTGCTTGATCTCCTCTGTGAAAATATTGTCCAGGCCGATGGCTTTGCCAGTCTTGAGGGCTTTGATGCTGATATTGAGCTCTTCAAGGGAGAACGGCTCAGTCAGTCCGGTGTTTTGGGGGTGCTGAAGTCGGTCTGCCTTTGGTCTTGGCTGTTTGGTGGTGGATTTCCCATTGAGCAGCAACTGATACGCAACTTGGTTGGCCGTGGTGGTATACTGTTGATGTGTTGGTGTTGATGGGTCATTGCTGATTTTTCAGATGAGGCTCCATGCCTTTTTGCAGTTGTCTCCAGTAGAGTTTGCCATTTCCGCTGGCGGCATTCTGATAGGGAGGTCATGAGTCTCTCACCTACTTCCATGGTGCTTTCAGGAAAGGGGTCAGATTGGTAGAGCTGTTGGTATTGCTCATATAGTTTGCTGCTTAGAGTGTCAAGGCCGGGGATGTATTGAGTGCGGCAGCCTCTCGGGATGTTCTTCCGGGCTGCCTGGTGCACTAACTTGGTGAAGATTTGATAGTTTTTGGGGTCCGCTGGAAGGTGGGCGATCTTCCCTTCAAGATCTTCTTGGAAACCAGGCCAGTTCGCTTTCCCAAAGTTGAATCTTCTCTGGAAAGGAACTGTGGCTGGGGTAACTGCAGCATTGACTGTAAGGCCAATGGGGCGGTGTTGGGTTTTTGGCAGTGGCTTCAGTACCAGCTTCTTGCCCAATCCAGAGATGCTATGGCTGACAAACGCGATATCAGGGTTGTAGCTGGCTTTCCATCGCCCGCTATTAAAGGACTTTGGTTGTTTGGCATCATGGATCAGGTAGAGCTGGTTGGTTTCGGCCCATGCTTCCACTGCATCTCCATCAGCGTTGTTTCCGGCGTAACCCCATTGTGAGCTGTAGCTGTTGAAGTCTCCAATCACTATCCTTGGTTTCCCAGATGATGGTGTTTCTGGCATCAGGAAAGGTGTGGGAGGTGGCTTGTAGACGGAGGTGATGGTAATTCCTCTGAGCTCAGCGGTTAGGACCTCAATGTTGTTTTCATCGCTCTTTGATGTTGATTCGATGATTGTCCCGATTTTTGCAAGCATGACGCTTCCATGTTTCTCATGTGGTCTTTCAATGAGGGTGGTCATGCTTCCACTCGAGGGCGGGGATGTTTGAATCCGCGGTGAGTTTCTTGGAGGCAGAGAATATCACACTGATGCTCTCTGCAGAGTTGGGCAACAAGTTCTTCTTTAGTTGCAGACAGTCCTTCAACATTTAGAGATATGATGGTCAAAGCCAGCCTTGGGGGCGGGTGTTGGCCTCTCTTCCTGTTCTGGGCTGATGGGCTACTGCCATTTGTTGGGCTTCTGGACATCATTTGTCTTTCGGCTTTCGGCTTGGCTTCAATGTGTTTGGTAGAATTCGCAAGTAATTTGGGTGATATTACTTGACAGGGATCGTGACGTGAACGCTTCTACCTTGATCCCCACCTGATCTTCACCAAGTTAGAAAACACCTTGACTGATGGCGTAATTATATGGTGTGGCAATTCCAACACAGGGGTGTGTTGGCCTCATTCCGATCTATCAGGAACAACACACCTCACCATAGAATGCATCTCAAGTCAAGCCATGTTTATTCGTCACATACACATACGAGATGTGCAGTGAAATGAAAAGTGGCAATGCTCACTGACTTTGTGCAAAAAACAAACAAACAAATAAACAAACTACAACCAGTAAGCAACTATATGAATCATCTCAAGTATGTGTCATCTATCATCAAGTCCATACCCACTTCTTACTGCTTCCTCCAGGCTGAAGCCTCACACAATCAGCTTCAGACCAGCTACTTCCCCACAACTTTCAGGTGTTAAACTAACCTGCATAACCCTAATCCTGATTTGGCAGCGGGACATTTCAGCCCACCTCTTGCACTACCAGGAATTCGTTTTTCTCATTGTGAGCACTGATGTCCTGCTTTACATATTTTTTTATTATTGTTCTTGCCTTTCACCTCTTGAGGAGGAAGTCAGAAATGTTCTCATAGAAACATAGAAACATAGAAATTAGGTGCAGGAGTAGGCCATTCGGCCCTTCGAGCCTGCACCGCCATTCAATATGATCATGGCTGATCATCCAACTCAGTATCCCGTACCTGCCTTCTCTCCATACCCTCTGATCCCCTTAGCCACAAGGGCCACATCTAACTCCCTCTTAAATATAGCCAATGAACTGGCCACGACTACCCTCTGTGGCAGGGAGTTCCAGAGATTCACCACTCTCTGTGTGAAAAAAGTTCTTCTCATCTCGGTTTTAAAGGATTTCCCCCTTATCCTTAAGCTGTGACCCCTTGTCCTGGACTTCCCCAACATCGGGAGCAATCTTCCTGCATCTAGCCTGTCCAACCCCTTAATAATTTTGTAAGTTTCTATAAGATCCCCTCTCAATCTCCTATATTCTAGAGAGTATAAACCAAGTCTATCCAGTCTTTCTTCATAAGACAGTCCTGACATCCCAGGAATCAGTCTGGTGAACCTTCTCTGCACTCCCTCTATGGCAATAATGTCCTTCCTCAGATTTGGAGACCAAAACTGTACGCAATACTCCAGGTGTGGTCTCACCAAGACCCTGTACAACTGCAGTAGAACCTCCCTGCTCCTATACTCAAATCCTTTTGCTATGAAAGCTAACATACCATTCGCTTTCTTCACTGCCTGCTGCACCTGCATGCCCACTTTCAATGACTGGTGTACCATGACACCCAGGTCTCGCTGCATCTCCCCTTTTCCTAGTCGGCCACCATTTAGATAATAGTCTGCTTTCCTGTTTTTGCCACCAAAATGGATAACCTCACTCATGGAGGTTCAAGACACAGTTTTACTCCGTGTTGTTCATGATGTCAATGGCCAAACGAAATTACTTTTACTGAATACTTTATTTTTTATAAAAATAAGTGTCACGGAACAGGAGAATGTGCGTGTCGAATGTGTAATGGGTGTGCCATTATATAAAGATAAATATGCAGAAGGTCAGCGAAACTGGGAGGAGACGACTTCTCAATCAATTTTGCTAGCCCTTGCTGTCTCCTCCCCTTCCTTAACCCTCTAGCTGTCTCCTCCCACCCTCCCATCCGCCCGCCCTCGGGCTCCTCCCCCTCCTCCCCTTTTCCTTCTTTCTCCCACCCCCCATCAGTCTGAAGAAGGGTTTCGGCCCGAAACGTCGCCTATTTCCTTCGCTCCATAGATGCTGCTGCACCCGCTGAGTTTCCCCAGCAATTTTGTGTACCTTCTCAATCAATGTTTGACGCATTCATTTGTGCTAAATATGACCAGGTAATATCAACAGCAATCCGTCTCCTGCAGATAATTTCAAAGCTTCTCGACATCAATGAAAAGAAAATAATTGCAGATCGCAGGTAATTCAACGCCGTCGCCAACTCGTTTAATGTTATTATGTTTTAGAATCAAATAAACTTCGTGCCTGAGAAAACACCCTCGCGGTAAAAGCAGATACAAGGAACCGCAGATGCTGGTTGACAAAGAAAAAGACACAAAGTGCTGGAGTAACTCAGCGGGTCAGGCAGCGTCTCTGGAGAACATGGATAGGCGATGATTCTGGTCAGGACCCTTCTTTAGACTGAGTGTGGCGTGGAGGGGTTTTTTAGGGGTAGATATTGGTGCCCCTAGAAACAGTAATATCCGACCAACCAGCACCACAACCTCTCCAATCACCACAATCAGTCTGAAGAAGGGACTCGACGACAAATTCCATCTTATCGATGTTCTCCAGAGATGCCGCCAGATAAAAGCTGCAGCTTTGAACTCTCGGAAATAAACTGTTCGATGGAGGGCTGATTCATAGAACTATTATTTCATGTTTAAAGCACCGGGGCAGATCATAGATTAACTCACGATGAATGGCCAACGCTAAATCAATATCACATGTTGATCAATAAATCCGATGATGGGCGGAAAATTGCGGAGGATGCGTGCGGATGTTTTACCCAGTGTCTTCATGGGTTCAGGGATCAGAATATTAGACTATATTGACATTGGAACCAAGTGCAAAACTTGAGAGCTTCAGCAGAAGTCATGCATGTAACGCGACAGGTGATCATTTTCTAACAGAACACTGTACTTCACGTAGTGAAGAGACAATTACATACGAAACGTAACTAACTACATACCAAAGATATTCCTCCAGTCCTTTGCCACAGTTTTACTCCCACTGTCATTTTGTAAAGTTAACGTGTGAAACCACGGGCAGAAACTCTCGAGCTGTTCATTGTTTTCTTAGTTGTAGATGTACACGGGAGTGCGGGGGCCTCCAACATGAACAAACAAGGACGATTCCTGATCGTGGCGTTGCTGGCACTGGCATTGGTTTTTCTAAAGGTGCGTAGAAAGATAAAACTAACGCTCATGCCACCACGCATTAAATTGATAACTATGTAAAATAGAAAGATTAAACCAGAACTTACCGTTTGAAGTTTGATCTTGAAATGCCAGATGGGCATCAGCCTGGGGTGGGATGTAGACCGCGGTCAGGATGATGGAGGTGAATTCCCTCAGTAGGTAGAAGGGACGGCACTTCACAGCCAGGTGTTCCAGGTATGGAGAGCAGGAGTTGGACAGGATTGCCACGTCTGAGCACCATGCAGAGTTGACCACGATGCAGAGGCCCCCTCCTCTCCCTTTCCCAGATGCCAGTGTACGGTCCATGCGATGGGTGGAGAAACCTTCAGGCTGGACCGCTGAGTCTGGGGAGCTGGGGGTGAGTCATGTCTGTGTGAAACAGAACACAGAGCATTCCCTCAGCTCCATTTGGTAAAGCAGCCTTGCCCTTAATTCCTCCACTTTATTTTCAAGGAACTGTACATTGGCCAGTAGGATAGTAGGGAGAGGGGGCCGAAGTCCCCTGCGCTTCAGTCTGACCTGAAGTCCTGCCCGTCGGCCATGTTTCCGGACATAATTTAGCAATGTTACAACATTTTGAGATTTTAAAAATCAAGTCTGCAATTTATCCTATCAGATAAAGCATAAAAAGAAGTTTAATTTGACACCTAATTCACTTTCATATCTTCAGTATTAAAAAAGTTATGTCCATTTTCATACTCGGAAATTAGCATCTTGTTCCCTATTGCTTTTGCATTGACAACACAAAAGCTGTGATCGAGGACAGTCAAAAGCCCATAACTTTCTTAAAAATTCAGAGAACTGAATGAAATTTTCATTTATTATAAATTGAAGCATTCTGAAACAAATATAAAACATCTTACTTGGATGACCTGAAATTAAAGCATACAATTAGTTAATTACCTAATTGTAGTGTAGGGAAGTTAGTGTAGAAATAGCAGGGGCTATGACAGAAATATTTCAAATGTCATTAGAAACAGGAATAGTGCCGGAGGATTGGCGGACTGCGCATGTTGTTCCATTGTTTAAAAAGGGTTCTAAGAGTAAACCTAGCAATTATAGACCTGTTAGTTTGATGTCAGTGGTGGGCAAATTAATGGAAACGATACTTAGAGAGAATATATATAAGTATCTGGATAATCAGGGTCTGATTAGGAACAGTCAACATGGATTTGTGCCTGGAAAGTCATGTTTGACTAATCTTCTTGAATTTTTTGAAGAGCTTACTAGGGAAATTGATGAGGGTAAAGCAGTGGATGTTGCCTATATGAACTTCTGTAAGGCCTTTGACAAGGTTCCTCATGGTAGGTTGGCTAAGAAGGTTCAATTGTTAGGTATTAATGGTGGAGTAGCAAGATGGATTCAACAGTGGCTGAATGGGAGATGCCAGAGGGTAATGGTGGATGGCTGTTTGTCAGGTTGGAGGCCGGTGACTAGTGGGGTGCCACAGGGATCTGTGTTGGGTCCACTGTTGTTTGTCATGTACATCAATGATCTGGATGATGGTGTGGTAAATTGGATTAGTAAGTATGCAGATGATACTAAGATAGGTGGTGTTGTGGATAATGAAGTAGATTTTCAAAGTCTACAGAGAGATTTAGGCCATTTGGAAGAGTGGGCTGAAAGATGGCAGATGGAGTTTAATGCTGATAAGTGTGAGGTGCTACATCTTGGCAGGACAAATCAAAATAGGACGTACATGGTAAATGGTAGCGAATTGAGGAATGCAGTTCAACAGAGGGATCTAGGAATAACTGTGCACAGTTCCCTGAAAGTGGAATCTCATGTAGATAGGGTGGTAAAGAAAGCTTTTGGTGTGCTGGCCTTTATAAATCAGAGCATTGAGTATAGAAGTTGGGATATATTGTTTAAATTGTACAAGGCATTGGTGAGGCCAATTTTGGAGTATGGTGTACAATTTTGGTCGCCTAATTATAGGAAGGATGTCAACAAAATAGAGAGAGTACAGAGGAGATTTACTAGAATGTTGCCTGGGTTTCAGCAACTAAGTTACAGAGAAAGGTTGAACAAGTTAGGTCTTTATTCTTTGGAGCGCAGAAGGTTAAAGGGGGACTTGATATAGGTCTTTAAGATGATGAGAGGGATAGACAGAGTTGATGTGGATAAGCTTTTTCCATTGAGAGTAGGAAAGATTCAAACAAGTCGACATGACTTGAGAATTAAGGGACAGAAATTTAGGGGTAACATGAGGGGGAACTTCTTTACTCAGAGAGTGGTAGCTGTGTGGAATGAGCTTCCAGTGGAAGTGGTGGAGGCAGGTTCGTTTTTATCATTTAAAAATAAATTGGATAGGTATATGGACGGGAAAGGAATGGAGGGTTATGGTCTGAGTGCAGGTAGATAGGACTAGGGGGAAATAAGTGTTCGGCACGGACTTGTAGGGCCGAGATGGCCTGTTTCCGTGCTGTAATTGTTATATTGTTATGTAGCTAATTACAAAATTGACCGTTGTGACGGAAATAGTAATAAACACACAGACTGCCTTGAAAATTAAAAAATGTGATATTCTCAAGATCAGAACTTTAATATTATTGTATTATATTCTGTACATCCGTAACAGATAGGTAAATAAATTACAATTTCTAGCAATAGACCAAGTCTTTATGGAGAAGATCAGTTGCTGGCTGGTACATTGGCATATCATAATCAGTAGCATCATCATACTCCTCAGATTGTAATTAATAAGCCACTCTGTACACCTTGTTTTTCCTCAACTTTTCAATTTTGGCATTGTAAACTACAAGTTTTTGCTCTTCAAACCACGCATGACATGCCTTTCTGCCCACTCCTTTCCCATTAAGAATGTCCTGTAGATTCCATTTTTAAGAAAAGGATATATTTTTTAAATAGCCTGAGTATCCAAATAACAAACTAATCCCATTCACACAGGAATTCACAATATAACATGATTTTTAAATCTCACTGTCATGAATTCATATGTCAGATGGAAGGAATTTGATGTTTAATTCCCATAAATTAATCTAGAAACATCCACTCAATATAATCAAATTTTTTATTTTTTTGCACGATACATGTGACTACAACTGCTATTTAGTATAAAAATGTTGACTATGGGTAGACAATAACACAAAATATAGACGATTTAGATGCTCTTACGACATGAATGTCGAAAAAACAAGAGCATTTAAATCATCTTGCGAGTGGGTTTTTCTGGAACGAGATCGATTGGAACGTTGCATTTGCGGTGAATTTGAACCCCATATCGGCAGGAAAAACACTGCCAGTTCGTATGGGGCCCAAATCACATTTTCGTAACGTAAAATTTGATTAAAGCCATCCCAAAAGCAAGTTTATATGTAAAATACACGACTTACCCGGAGTTTTGTCCCGTTCATGCAATCCGTCACGTTGCAGGTGCTGAGGGCACTTTATTTTAATTAAATCATTAAATTGTCTCACGGTTACAAAAAAAACCGGGAACGCAAGTCCGATCGATTTTTCTTCATCAGCTAGCAGCCCGAGGAAGTCGGCCTCCGACAGGCAGGAGAAAACAGCATTTTAATCCCCCCCCCCCCCCTCCCCTCCCTCCCCCTCCCCTCCCCTCCCCCCAAAGACGCCAAATTTGCGCACACGGCCAGTGGCAGAACTGCAGCGCCCGCCACTGAAGGTAAGTTTTGTAACATCGCTACACAATGGAGGCCTCTCCGTTGTATCCAGGTACTGTGCTTACTGTACCTGCTGTTTCTGTGAAACTGCGCTGGAACGGGGATTCCCTTCCAGACAGCAGCTACAGCTCCGTTGCGATCGGGGATTCCCTCACAGTTGGCAGCTCCAGCTCGGTTGCTCCTGGAAGATCCTGCCCGTCGGTTCCGGAGGTATTCCCGCTGTTTCCATGTACGGTGCCCGTGATCCTCAGTTGGGTCGGGTGTACTCCAGCGATCAAGGGATTGTTTACAGTCGGGGGCTCCCGCAGCTGCGGGTGGTCGTGATATCGCTCGTGCCTTCAAATGCACAAGCAGCTTGTCCGTTACGTCACTGATTTCTGCCGTTTCTCTGATCCAGGTGAGTTGAGTGAAGCTATAAATAATTCTCTTCTGTTGAGCTGCTGGCAAAATGTTGCCATAGGTAGGCGTCATCTTTTACGGGTACCTTTCAGAATGGCAGGCAGTGACTAGTGGGGTACCACAAGGCTCGGTGCTGGGACCAGCAGTGACTAGTGGGGTACCGCAAGGCTCGGTGCTGGGACCGCAGCTATTTACAATGTATATTGATGATTTGGATGAAGGGATTAAAAGTAACATTAGCAAATTTGCAGATGACAAAAAGCTGTGTGGCAGTGTGAACTGTGAGGAGGATGCTATGAGAATGCAGGGTGACTTGGACAGGTTGGGTGAGTGGGCAGATGCAGTTTAATGTGGATAAATGTGAGGTTATCCACTTTGGTGGCAAAAACGGGGAGGCAGATTATTATCTAAATGGTGTCAAATTGGGAAAAGGGGAAGTACAACGGGATCTGGGGGTCCTTGTTCATCAGTCTATGAAAGTAAACATGCAGGTACAGCAGGCAGTGAACAAAGTGAATGGCATGTTGGCCTTTATAACAAGAGGAGTTGAGTATAGGAACAAAGAGGTCCTTCTACAGTTGTACAGAGCCCTAGTGAGACCACACCTGGAGTATTGTGTGCAGTTTTGGTCTCCAAATTTGATTTGGTCTCCATAGGTTTACAAGGTTAATTCCCGGGATGGCAGGACTGTCATATGTTGATAGAATGGAGCATCTGGGCTTGTATACTCTGGAGTTTAGAAGGATGAGAGGAGATCTCATCGAAACATATAAGATAATATGGGTTTGGACACATTAGAGGCAGGAAACATGTTCCCAATGTTGAGGGAGTCCAGAACCAGAGGCCATAGTTTAAGAATAAGTGGTAAGCCATTTAGAACGGAGATGAGAAAAAAACCTTTTCACACAGAGAGTTGTTAGTGTGTGGAATTCTCTGCCTCAGAGGCTGGTTCTCTGGATGCTTTCAAGAGAGAGTTAGATAGAGCTCTTAGGGATAGCGAAATTAAGGGATATGGAGAGAAGGCAGGAACGGGGTACTGATTGTGAATGATTAGCCATGGTCACATTGAATGGCGGTGCTGGCTGGAAGGGCCGAATGGCCTACTCCTGCGCCTATTGTCTATTGTCTATCTTTGTTTGTTTATGATTTAATCTATTGAGTACTGTGTTGCAAACCTGTTGTGCTGCTGCTGCCAGTAAGAATGTCATTGTTCCGTTCTAATACATATGACACAAAAACTCTCTTGAATCTTGAATAATAATATTCTAATCACGTTGTAAAAATTCTGTGATTGAAAATAAAATTTGAAATTTTTAGTCTTGATGATTATAAATGCTGTAAAACAATTTGAAAAAACAATTCATTGACTTTGCTGTTTTCCATAGTTTGTGCAATTTTCAATTTACGGAGCAAAGTCAGTGTGGATCAGATACCCAGCTCCGAAGAATCATTCCACACTACAGCAGGAAGTAAAAATGCCAAAGACTGAATGGATCCACAAGCTGATGCAGTATGGCTATCAGACTCATAGTTTCACCCTTGAAGAACGAACAGAGGGGACAGTACTGATGAAAATGATTGAATGGCCAAAGACTCCCGATACCAGTGTGCACTTTAGGAAAAGCAGCGACCGATTGCATACTTGCTTTATCGTTTTAAATCCTGAGAAGACTTTCCACGTTGGAGATAAATTGCAGGTGTTGCTGCGAATGTTTGACTTTGACGGAAATCCAAAACAATATGGAGGTGACTATCTGCAAGCGCGGATTCACACCCCAGAGTTAAAGGCTGGTTCAGCAGGGACAGTTATAGATAACCAAAATGGATTTTATTACATTAATTTTACTTTATCCTGGCCGGGAAAAGTCCAAGTGTCAGTTTCCCTCGTTCATCCCAGTGAAGGGGTCAAAGTACTAAAACGGCTGCGTGAAGAACGACCAGGTCGAATTTATATGAAAAGCACTTTCAAAGCTGGAGCAATTTCAAAGTCTACTGTTTGCAATCTGTTTTTAACTCCAATTAAACCACTATGTAACTTTACTGATATCAGGACAGGAGAGCCTTGGTTCTGTTACAAACCAGAAAATCTTCCGTGTTCTACTCGAATCAATCAAATTGGAGGTGGATATTTGACAGATTATCTAATTGGAGAAGAGAGGCTGTTTATCCAAAGGTATTCCACCTACATTCTATGTTTTATATTTTGATATTTCCATTTAGTGTTTTCTGTTTTTAGTTCAGATATCTAGCATCTGCAGCTTTTTGCTTTTAAGTTACAATTCATTTTGGTTCTTTATTTATGTAGATCTTATTGATTTATAGTATTTGTAACTGTCCTCCCTACGTGATTGTTAACAGTAGATTGACAGCCAGCCAAACTCGATTCAATAATCAAACACGAGTCAGGAAGTGAGCATCTCAGCTCTTAACTTTAATGATTTTCTAGTGCTGTCACATTCTTATTATTGAAAAACGAGTGAAAACTATAAAGGAAAAGGAAGATACACATATTACTCACCTTTGCAGAAATATACATTTAGATAGAAATAAACAAATCTTCTAATACAGCGAAACATATAGGGCAAATATATAACAAGCAATATACTTAAATCCATCTAATGCCACTGCAAATCCTATTCCTTGTATGTTAAGGTGGCTGCCTACTAACAATCTGAACATTCACAAATGCTATGGAGTTAACATCATCTGCCATAAATACTCTCCAATGTAGCATTCCAAGCATACAGTAAACAATATGAACTTACAGTCATTGCTTTCTTAAGCTAGGATTGGGAAGGATTGCTTCTGATGCTAAAACATGAGAGACAAACAAAGACAGGAGGCTACTTGCTGCTTCCTACTTCCTACTTCCATGTGCAACTGACCTTTCACAATAAAGGTCCAACAGTTGGCGCTGTTGCACATAAATTCAAGCAGAGGACAGAATCGTATTTATTAACTTATTAATAAAAATTTAGGTCGTCCAGTTTCCTCTCGTATCCCAAGTACATGCTGGTTGGTAGGTCAGTTGCTTATTATTACGGCTGCCTTAAAACACATAAAGGTGGATAAATCCCTGGAGCCTGACCGAGTATATCCTAGAACATTGTGGGGTGGGATGAAATAAATTGCAGGGGTTTGGGCAGAGATATTTAATTCATCATTAACCATAGGTAAGGTATCGGAAGACAGAAACATAGAAACATACACAATAGGTGCAGGAGTAAGGCAAGGCAAGGCAACTTTATTTATATAGCACATTTCATACACGAGGCAGACTCAAAGTGCTTCACATAAAAACGTCATACAATAAATGAAATAATAAAATGAAATAAAATAGAAGAACTAAAAGAAAAGAAAAGCAAATTAAAAATGCATTATAAAAAGTGCAAAAGTTAAAAGTGCAATGTAGTTAAGATTTAGCTGAAAGCTAAAGTAAACATAAATGTTTTCAGTCTTGTTTTAAAAGTGGTAAAAGTTGAGGCAAGTCTTAAATCTCCAGCTATTTGTTGCATAGTAACTAAATCCTGCTTTCCCATGTTTTGTATTTACTCTGGGAATCACTAGCAGATTGGTTTCAGAAGATCTTAGCGGTCTAGAAGGCTTATATAGTGGAAGCATGTCAGTGATATACTTTGGCCCTAAACCATGTAGTGATTTATAGGTGAGCAGCAGGATTTTAAAATCAATTCTCTGACATACAGGGAGCCAATGTAAGGATTTAAGAATTGGTGTAATATGCTCAAATTTTTTGGTCTTTGTTAGAACTCTAGCAACAGCGTTCTGAACAAGCTGTAGCTGCCTGACAGTTTTTTTTGGAAGACCTGCAAGGAGACCGTTACAATAATCTAGCCTATTATTAATAAAGGCATGTACAAGTTTTTCTAAGTCTTGAGCTGACATGAATCCTCTTAATCTTGCTATGTTTTTGAGGTGATAGTAGGCCGATTTTGTTACTGATTTGATGTGACTGTCGAAATTTAAATCTGAATCCATAATGACCCCAAGATTTCTGGCTTTGTTTGAAGTTTTCAGGGACAGAGAGTGAAGGTGTTGGGTTACTTTAAGCCTTTCTTTTTTAGCACCAAAAACAATTATCTCCGTTTTGTCCTTATTTAGTTGGAGAAAATTTTGGCACATCCAGTCTTTGACTTGCTCAATGCACTGGCGCAACAGATCTATGGGGCGATAGTCATTTGGTGATAGCGCTACATAGATTTGAATGTCATCGGCATAGCAGTGGTGGTCAATATTATTATTTCGCATGATTTGCTCTAGTGGGAGCATGTAGATGTTGAATAAAGAGGGCCCTAAGATCGAACCTTGCGGTACTCCACACGTCACGTTGGTTGGTTCTGATACAAAGTCGCCAATGGAAACAAAATAGTTCCTATCTTGTAAATATGACCTGAACCAACTTAAGACTGTGCCTGAGAGCCCCACCCATTTTTCCAACCTGTCCAAAAGTATTGAGTGATCAACAGTGTCGAATGCAGCACTGAGGTCTAATAGCATTAATATTGAAACTTTGCCAGAGTCTGTGTTAAGACGGATGTCGTTTACAACTTAAATAAGAGCGGTCTCGGTGCTATGAAGAGGTCGAAATCCTGACTGGAGGTTGTCGTAGCAGCCAGTTGAAGCCAGGAAGTGATTAAGTTGCTGGAGGACAACTTTCTCAATGATTTTACTTATGAAAGATAGGTTTGAAATTGGTCTATAGTTGTTAATAATAGAGGCATCTAGGCTCCGCTTTTTTAAAAGAGGTTTAATAACTGCAGTTTTCAAGGCTTTTGGGAAATTGCCTGATTGAAGAGAGCTGTTAACTATTTGCAGTATGTCTATTGCTAGGCAGTCAAAAACATTCTTAAAGAAGTTGGTAGGTAAAGCATCAAGGCAGCAGGTGGATGGCCTTAGTTGTGTCACCGTTTCCACAAGAGTTTTAGAGTCTATGACATTAAAGCATGTCATCATTGCCACGTTACCTTTGCCTAAACAGGGTGGTGATCCAACATTTTTGTTTGAAGCGGTGATATTGATGGCACGTCTGATTCCTTCAATTTTATCTGTATAGAATAATGCAAACTCATTGCATTTCTGCGTGGAATGGAGTTCAGGTGGTAATTGTGTTGGGGGGTTGGTCAGTCTGTCAACAGTTGCAAATAGGGTTTTTGCCTTATTAGTGTTGTTAATGATATTGGAGAAAAATGTTTCTCTAGCACTTTTTAAGTCTAAATTGTAGGCACGGAGGCTCTCTTTATAGATGTCATGGTGAATATGAAGTTTTGTTTTCCGCCAGATGCGCTCAGCTTTCCGGCATTCTCTTTTCTGGGCTGTTACAAAAGCAGCTTTTCTCCAGGGTGCCTTTTGCTTACCAGAAATCGTTTTAACCGTAACAGGTGCAATGACATCTATAACTTTCACAATTTTGGAGTTAAAGTTATCTACAAGATCATCAGCAGAACATGGGTTTAGAGGTGGTAAGAAGGAGATGGCATTTTTAAAGAGTACATTAGAATGTTCATTTATATACTGTTTTTTGACAGTATTTGATTTTGTCTGTATGTCGGGAATAAAAGATATATTAAAGAAAACACAGAAGTGGATCAGTCACGAAAATATCAGAAACAATGAGACCCTTTGTGATAATCAAGTCCAGGGTGTGCCCATTACAATGAGTAGCCTCTTTCACATGTTGAGACAGGTCAAAGGTGTCTAAAATAGTAAAACATTATTTTGCACCCTTGTCATTCAAATCATCAGTATGAAAATTAAAATCACCAGTTATAACTAGACAGTCAAAGTCAGTGGAGATGCTAGACAATAATTCTGTAAAGTCATCGAAAAAATTAGCATAATATTTAGGAGGCCTGTAAATAATTAATAGGAGAACTCTGGGGGAACATTTCAATTCAGCACAAAGGTATTCGAATGATGGAAAATCACCAAGTGACATCTGTTTCCCCTGAAATACATTTTTAAATATAGCAGCAACCCCTCCACCTCTTTTTCCAGATCTACATACATCAAAAAAGTTATAGTTTGGAGGAGCTGTCTCGATCAGAATGGTTGCACTGTTATTTTGTTCTAGCCATGTTTCAGTTAAAAACATAAAATCCAGTTTAGAGGTGGTAATAAAATCGTTGACTAAAAATGATTTGTTATTAAGAGACCTAACATTAAGCAGACCCATCCTGATGGTATTATTAATAGGCTTTATGGTTGGTTTAGGTTTGGAGGTAAAAGGTATTAGGTTTGTTAGGTTAGCAGTGTGTCTAAGTTTCCCTTTGTTTACTCTCTTAGTAGTCACAACAGGAATGCAGAAGGTGCCATAGTTTGACGTAGGCGACCTTGGGTTCAGCTGATTATGCGGAACTTCCTTCGTAATGTGTCTACGGCTGAACCCTTTCTTGTTTCAGTAATATTCAGGACTGCTATCAATACAGGAGGGGGGCTGTGGCACCCTCCGCTTGGTTGTTATCTCCCTGCGGCCGTGACGTGGCAATGGTACTGATATGGGGCGTGGGCTGAGCATCATAGACAGAGATGCAAGTTTAATGCCACCTTTTTCCTGTTTCTTCAATTCATATGGAAAATCATAATGGGAGGAAACAGTGGAGCTGGTGTTGTTATGGCTATGGGAGAGATGAGGGTGGAGGTCATCGTCGATGGGCGAGTGCAGAGGGGGGTGGTGGCCGTTCCTCTCCAAGCCAGCATCAGCAGTGGGGGATGGTAGGGAGGGTAAGGGCGCGTCAATGGGGATGGGTGGGTGGGGGGGGCTGTTGTCTCTCCTCAACGTCTGTGGTCTGACTGCGGCCTGTGTGTCAGACAGTGGCAGGGTAGATGTGTGGGGGGGGGCTGTTGCCTCGCTTCTCTACCTGTGGTCTGACTGCGGCCTGTGTGTCAGTGGCAGGGTAGATGTGTGTGGGGGGGGGGGCTGTTGCCTCGCTTCTCTACCTGTGGTCTGACTGCGGCCTGTGTGTCAGACAGTGGCAGGGTAGATGTGTGGG
The DNA here is from genome assembly GCF_010909765.2 of Amblyraja radiata. Classification (NCBI taxonomy): domain Eukaryota; kingdom Metazoa; phylum Chordata; class Chondrichthyes; order Rajiformes; family Rajidae; genus Amblyraja; species Amblyraja radiata. Next base: position 59,634,216 of record NC_045970.1, on the reverse strand, counting down.
GGGGGGGGCTGCTGCCTCGCTTCTCTACCTGTGGTCTGACTGCGGCCTGTGTGTCAGACCGCGGCAGGGTAGATTTGTGGGAGAGCGAGAAGAGAAGATTGTCCCTTAACAGTCTTGAGCCAAACCTGTTTGAGTGTACACCATCTGCTCTGAAAAGATATTTGCGCCCCCACAACAAGTTAAAGTTGTCAATAAAGCTCCTTCCTCTTTCATTGCAGACTCTGGAAAGCCATGTATTCAGTGCAAGTAGCCGACTGAATGTGTTTATTCCCCTGTCAACTACTGGTATGGGACCACTGATGAATGACTTAATGTCTAATTTGTCCAGTGTATCTAATAGTTCAGTAAAATCCCTCTTTAAAAGTTCTGACTGTTCTTTTCGAATATCATTAAATCCTGCATGCACAATTACCTGTGGGATTTTTGGGTTTTCCAATATAATTGTGGCTAGTTTCTGGTTGACATCACTAACCGTCACATCTGGGAAGCAGCATGTTTTGATCTTCTTACTGGTTATATCCTTTATGGCTGAATCTCCTACAATCAGAGTGTCTGGTTCATCCGCTTTCTGTGTGATGGGCCCTTGTTGTCTCTGTCTGCACCGTCTGTCCGGACACGCCCCGGGGCTTGAGGTGACGGACCCATGTGCAGCTCGCCTCCCTGGCGACGTGTTCATGGTCCGTCTCTGTCCGCGCCGTCTGTCCGGACGCATCTCGGGACTCTCGGCAGCTTGCCTGCCTGGCGACGTGTTCCGTCTCCGTTTCTCATCACGTTTCTGCGGGCTGTCGTCCGTGGACTCTCGTAGTGACAGGAACCTGTTTTTCAGCGGCAGAGTTAGCTTCGAGGACGGGCTAATCCGGCTGGTACGTGCTACTTTAGCTTTGGGTAGCCTAGCATTTGGCGTCGAGTGAACTTGTTGATTCACTGTGGTTTTCCGTTTGGGCTTAGCGCCGACTTGGTGCCAGTAAGTGGCAGCTGGAACTGTCTCTCTCTTGTCCAGTTTCGGGAAGGATATAATGTAGCTTTCATCGTCATCATTTAGTTGTGTGTTTGTCGGAGCTAGCTCAGCTAACTCACCCATCGGCACTGTATCCTGGAGGACGTGTTCATGGTCCGTCTCTGTCGTTGACTCTTGCAGTATTTTTAGTCCTTTGTATTTTTCTAATGCTGCTATCCTCGTTTCAAATATATCCAGTGTCTGCAGCAGTTTGGTGCAGTCTGTGCATTTCCCAGTCTCAGTGCCTTCATGCACGTCAGGACCTTCAGAAGCACCCAGCGCTTGCTTCATAACGAAATCCATGATTTTAGTTTTACTAAACGCAAATTGTTCACTAAATTGTTCACTAAACAAAACTCTGAGCTCACAAGGACTTGTATCCAAGTCCTTGTCCTTGTCCTTCACAAAAACTAAACAAAACTAAATAAAACACTAAACAAAACACACTAAAACGTTAAAACACTAAAACAAAACTCGGAGCTACAAGGACTTGCTACCTCTCAGTTCGGCGCAGGTAGAGTAGAGGCCATTCGGCCCTTCGAGCCTGCACCGCCACTCGATATGATCATGGCTGATCATCCAACTCAGTATCCTGTGGTACACAAAAATGCTGGAGAAACTCAACGGGTGCAGCAGCATCTATGGAGCGAAGGAAGTATCCTGTACCTGCCTTCTCTCCATACCCCCTGATCCCTTCAGCCACAAGGGCCACATCTAACTCCCTCTTAAATATAGCCAATGAACTGGCCTCAACTACCTTCTGTGGCAGAGAATTCCAGAGATTCACCACTCTCTGTGTAAAAAATGATTTTCTCATCTCGGTCCTAAAAGATTTCCCTCTTATCCTTAAACAGTGACCCCTAGTTCTGGACTTCCCCCACAGAAGGGTGGCTAAAGTTGTGCCTTTACTTAAGGAGAGGATAGGCTAGGGAACTATAGCCTGGCGAGCCCAACATCAGTGGTGGGAAAGTTACTGAAGGGAATTCTGAGAGATTGGATCCACCAGCATTCAGAAAGGCAAGGACTGATTTATGGATAGCCAGCATGGCTTTATGCATGGGAAATCCCATCTCCTAAATTTGATTGAGTTTTTTCAAGAGGTGGCAGAGGATTGACAAGGGCAGGTTAGTGGACATTGACTGCAAGGTATTTAGTGAGGTCTTTGATAAGCTCCCACGTGGTAGGCTGGTCTTGAAGGTTAGATCACATTGGATCCAGGGTGAGCTAACAAAATTCAATACAAAATTGGCTTGGTGTAGAAGTCAGAGAGTGATAGTGGAGAGTTGTTGATCAAATTGGCGGCCTATGAACAATGATGTGCCACAGGGATCAGTTGTTTCACAACGATATGATTTGGCTGAACGTGTAGGTGGCATGGTGAGACCAACATTTTTGGTATAGTGAAGTGAAGAAGGTTATTTAAGATTACAACAGGATCTGTATTAGCTTGGGCTGGAAACTGACAGATGGAATTTCAGTTGGACAAGTGCTAAGTATCTCACTCTGGAAAAAAATTCTGATAATCTGGCCTATCATTATCTGTCATAAATTAACATAATTCTATATTTTTCTGGCGTATGGAGTGCACAACCTAAAGTTGTAAGGCAACTTGTTCTGTTTGATCTGTTCGTGCACGCCGGGGTGATTGCATTCGTCGAAACAGGGTGGACCACGTGAAGGTTGCAATCTCCCACCCCGACATAATTCTCTCAGGTAGCCCGTCAGTTTCTGACATTCCAGAGAAAACAATCCCAGTTTGTCCAACCTCTTCTTATAACCAATGGTCTTTATATTTAAACGATACTGTTTATTTTTATTTATGCTACCAATGTGATGATATTATAATGAATGCTTCCAGGGCCAGCCTTAAGCCGATTTGACCGATTGCCCCCAATTGGGCCCCGCGCCTAATGGGGGCCCCGCACTAATGTTCCGTATTTCGTACGGAAATACGAATTCTCTTTGTTAAATAAAGATTTTTTTTTAAATTCACCTTCCGGATTTTATTTTTAAACGAACATGTATAACAACCGCTGCACGGCCATCAGACACAAATGATTTGTTAACTCGTACTGTTACCACTTCTTAACATGAAATAGTTAACAAGTTGTTATACAATGTCATCAATCTGCATCCATCCACATTCCTCAGTAAATGTTATTGTGTTTTGAATGAGTATTAATGACGCCGTGTTCCTTTGAATAAAATTCACGCGGCGTCAATAATACTTGTTTAAAACACAATTACATTTACTGAGGAATGTAGATCGATGACACATTGAGAATTTCTTTAAACTCACCATCATGAGTGAGGGTCCCGGACCGCGAGAAGGGGCTTCTTCCTGGTGTGCAGGTTAGTCATTCACCTACCGACCCACGTTGTGTCTCTCTGTCTTTTGCTCCCTCTCTCTCTCTCGCGCTCTCTCTCCCGCTCCCCATCTCGTCTCTCTCTAGCTCTCCCACTCCCTCTCTATCACCCTGTCGCCTCAGCATTCCCGGAATCATTGACGTTTAGCGGTAGACAAAAATGCTGGAGAAACCCAGCGGGTGAGGCAGCCGCCTTGCCCGCTGAGTTCCTCCAGCACTCTGTGTTTTTTGTTTGGCTTTGAAGGTGGCTCAGCGGGACGGGCAGCGGCTCTAGGGAGAGGGTTGCGTTTCTGGTCGAGACCCTTCTCCAGACAATCACAAGTACTCTCACCGACGAGAGTTCAATTCAGTCTGAAGGAGGGTCTTCTCTCCAGAGTCGCTGCGTTGCCTGTCCTGCTGAGTTACTCCAGCTTTATATCTTCAATTTCAGAGAAATACAATTTCTCACGGGGGGCTTATAACGTCTCTAAACCCCTCTGGGACCCTCTGAACACCTCTAAACCCCCTCTATCCCCCCCCCCCCCTATATCCCTCTACAACAGTTCTGAACACTTCTAAACCCATCTGAAGCCCTCTAAACCGTTTAAACCCCTCTAAACTAGGAGGCTACAAGGTGACTTGTATAGGCTGGGTGAGTGGGCAAATGCATGGCAGGTGCAGTATAATGTGAATAAATGTGAGGTTATCCACTTTGGTGGCAAAAACAGGAAAGTAGACTATTATCTGAATGGTGGCGGATTAGGAAAAGGGGAGATGCAACGAGACCTGGGTGTCATGGTACACCAGTCATTGAAAGTAGGCATGCAGGTGCAGCAGGCAGTGAAGAAAGCGAATGGTATGTTAGCTTTCATAGCAAAAGGATTTGAGTATAAGAGCAGGGAGGTTCTACTGCAGTTGTACGGGGTCTTGGTGAGACCACACCTGGAGTATTGCGTACAGTTTTGGGCTCCTAATCTGAGGAAGGACATTCCTGCCATAGAGGGAGTACAGAGAAGGTTCATCAGACTGATTCCTGGGATGTCATGACTTTCATATGAAGAAAGACTGGATAGACTCGGCTTGTACTCGCTAAAATTTAGAAGATTGAGGGGGGATCTTATAGAAACCCACAAAATTCTTAAGGGGTTGGACAGGATAGATGCAGGAAGATTGTTCCCGATGTTGGGGAAGTCCAGAACAAGGGGTCACAGTTTAAGGATAAAGGGGAAATCTTTTAGGACTGAGATGAGAAAAAAAAAATTTACACAGAGAGTGTTGAATCTCTGGAATTCTCTGCCACAGAATGTAGTTGAGGCCAGTTCGTTGGCTATATTTAAGAGGGAGTTAGATGTGGCCCTTGTGGATAAAGGGATCAGGGGGTATGGAGAGAAGGCAGGTACGGGATACTGAGTTGGATGATCAGCCATGATCATATTGAATGGCTGTGCAATTTCAAAGGGCCGAATGGCCTACTCCTGCACCTATTTTCTATGTTTCTATGACTGCGTCCAACTGCTGTCTGGTTCGTTGATCGGTTTGCTAGATATGAACTGTTTTGGGAGAGCAAAATGCTCACGGCAGACCAAACGTGTTAAACAGAAATTGGTCAGATATTGAGCTTTACACAGTGAGAGATCGTGTGAAATAATCACTGAATTTAATTTTAAATGAATGTACCTGCATGTTATACTGTTTAGTTTGGAGATACAACCAGATCCACTGAGTTCGCACCGACCAGCGATTTTTGTTACAGATTTGACAATTTTATTTGGCGGCCAACCAGCCGCTGTCTCCAAGGGCATTGTGTCCAATCACATAATTAGCAGCTACGGTAAAGGTTGGAAGCCGGCGGAGCTACTGACATCCAAACGGGAGGGAGCAGGAGAGATTCACACAGTGTAGAATCCATACCACCTAGTGTACAATTTCATAATATATACTAAATAACTGGGCTGACACACCTTGGCTGGGAATCTGAGATTCACCAAAATTGTTCCCAATTGGGCCCCGCACATCCTAAGGCCGGCCCTGAATGCTTCATGGGTTCAGGTAAAATGTATTTTTATTTTGTCTGTTTATCGTTTTTCTCTACTCTCTATTTGGAGGGTACTTTTTACATGCAGGGGTTCTGATCCATCCTGACAACATTGGTCTTATTACACATGTGTTACCTTACACAACCATCTTGTAATCTGTCTTTAATTTTCTAAATGGTTCCTCAGTTGAACCCCCACTACCTTGGTCCACTCCTTGAAATATTATAGGGAGGTGTTTTATTTTCCAGCACAAAGTTAAGTGAGCCTATCCATATGGAACTGGTTCCTTCTCCCTAGGTGTTTACAGAAATTAATATGCATCCTGCATTTGCCCCACAATGGCACACAAGCCATGGATCTATTCGATGTGTTCACAAACAGAAGTATTGTCCATGGAGAGCGATGTCCAAACAAGGCCACATTGTTGCTCCAAAATGTTTCATAGTCTTTCTCACCACAATGTTGCACCTTATCACCAACAGACATCCAGTTGGAATGCAGCAAATCTAGTCTTTGCAGGGATGGGTTTATAATGGCAAACTCTTGTGACTGTTAATTACAGCCTTACTTAATTAACTTTTCTGTCAGATCCCTCTGTCAAAGCAGGGAAGGTATACTGAGGTACACAAAAATGCTGGAGAAACTCAGCGGGTGCAGCAGCATCTATGGAGCGAAGGAAATAGGTGACGTTTCGGGCCGAAACCCTTCTTCAGACTGAGTTGTGAACCTGAGACCAGTCTGAAGAAGGGTTTCGGCCCGAAACTTCACCTATTTCCTTCGCTCCATAGATGCTGCTGCACCCGCTGAGTTTCTCCAGCATTTTTGTGTACCTTCGATCTTCCAGCATCTGCAGTTCCTTCTTGAACACAAGGTATACTGAGCACTGCTTGAGGCTGACTTGCAGAGTTTACACTGACTCGTCCAGCTTACCCTAACTAACAAGTTCTCTGCAACTCCTTTTTGTTGTTAAGACATCTGCATTGTAATGATGAGATGATCACTTGACATGCCCATCCAAGGATGCTGACTGACTGAAACCTCTGCAATGTGGGGGCTCAATTGATGTGGTGACAAAGAAGGCACTGACACAACTTAATCTTTATCAACTCCCCCTACCACTCCGAATCCGACCTCTCTGTCCTAGGTCTCCTCCATGGCCAGAGCGAGCAACACCGGAAATTGGAGGAACAGCACCTCATATTCTGCTTGGGGAGTCTGCATCCTGGAGGAATGAACATTGAATTCTCCCAATATTGTTAGTCCTTGCTGTCTCCTCCCCTTCCTCAGCCTTCGGGCTCCTCCTCCTTTCACCCCCCCCCCCCCCCCCCCCCCCCCTAGCTCTTAGGGCTAAAGGAATCAAGGGATATGGGGAAAAAGCAGCAAAAGGGTACTGATTTTAGATGTTCAGCCATGATCATATTGAATGGTGGTGCTGGCTCGAAGGACCGAATGGCCTACTCCTGCACCTATTTTCTATGTTTATAAATTTACAGGCATTTAACTAAACCATTCAACAAGAACTTTGTAATTCTTAATCACCTAATTTACTGATATAGCTTTTCCTATCTTGCTGCCCAATAATTGAAACACTTGGACTTGGATTCCAGATGTAAAATGAACTGGTTGGGATTACTTCAATGGGTTGTAATCTTCTCTGAGTTAAGATGTCAGGGTTCGCCTTCTGTGTCAGTTGTCCTCGAGTAATATCACTCACTCCTGGTGTACTTGATGTTTCTTTGATGTTTTCACATCAATCTTCTAGAAGGCTGGGGGTCCTCAAATCCCAAATGAGACAATTGGAAATTGGAGCTTGGATTTGATTGCTCCTGACAATATTCTCACATGGGAGAACAACTAAATCTTCCTACATTGCTATTTCATCGTTTTAACCTGTACATCTGGTTATTCCTTATTGCCATAGTGATAAAGCCCTTTTTCCTGAGTTTGATGCCTTTGTTACTATGAGATTTTCTTGCCTTAATACAACTAAATGGTCACTGTTGTGTTTTCACTTCATTTTACCTCTGAGCCTGGAAACCCTGTGAGAATGATGAGAAGATAGACTGCTACTTGCTTCTGCTTTTCCTTCTATCATGAAGATCTGATTACAGTCTGTCCCACATAGTTTAATCGCCATCGATGGATGGCCTTTTGCAACAGTTGCTGATTCTCTATTCTGTATCAATATTCTTCCAGTTAAATTGTTGTTAATTATTTTGGTCTTCTCGGTAAACTTTATAGACCATGAGCTGAGCATGTGTGAAATAATCAAATGGAAAATAATGTCCCCAGTCTATGTTTCACGTTTGAGACCCTGCATCAGTTTCAATCTGAGACGACTATCCCTTTGGCTCCACAGATGCTGCTTGACCTGCTGAGTTCTTCCAGCAGTTTATTTTTTTGTTCCAAATTCCGGCATCTACCATCGCTTGTGACTACCCTCTGTTCTGGAATGATTATTTACAACAATTGTCTCACAATGACTTGCTTTGTAGATGTTTAGTTGCTAGCCATGTGGCTACAATAGAGAGATACAGCTGCTCATGCTTAACTACATTCAACTCCATTAGCAAACCCTGGGCACATTTGCTCAGCTGATCAACACCCTGCCATAGTTCTTGATAATCATCTTCATTGTTTATGAAACTACCTATTTTAGTATCATTTGCAAACTCGCTTATCATGCCTTGTACATTCTCATCCAAATCTCAAGCAGATGACAAACAGCGATGGACCCCATACTGATCCCTGAGGCACACCACTATTCACAGACCACCAGTCCAAAAAGCAACCTTCTACCACCATCTACTTCCTATCATGAAGCCAATTTTGTTTCCAGTTAGCTATCTCTCCCTGGATCCCGAGCGGTCTACTCTTCCAGAGCAGATGACCATTGATTAAACTGCTACAAAGGCCTTGATAAAGTCTATATAGTCTACATCTACAACCCTGTCCTCATTAACCTTCATAGTTGCTTCTTCAAAAAACTAATCAAATTCAGTTGCTTCCATGGAACAGGAGACTGTGGTGATTTATTTGAAGTGGATTAAATTATGAAGGCCCTGGAGGAGGAAATGGAAAGAGACTCTTTTCTGAGCAGAATCATAAAAAATGTAAATGAGTTACTGGAACAATGACTGGATATGAGAAGTTTTGTCACCCACATGTGCATGAACAGCTGTGACCTGCCAGGCTTCAGACCTTGTTCTAGAAAACAAGTTTTGCTTGAATTGTGAATAATCTCTGATTATCCTCTAACCTGATGTTTTAGTTGTTAGTTACAGAGTCTGATATTTTAAGAAAATCAATTGTTACCAGTAGAAATGTAATTTAACGTAGATCAGTTTGGATTTAGATGGATTTGCTAAATTACAGGTTCCATACTATTCAGAAGATGACATTTGAAGCTAAACTTGTGGAAACTATGTTAATTGCGATGTGCTAGGTTGGATAAGTAGATTATTTGATGACTTTCTTGGACTGTCCTTTGTATGCATTTTATATTGACACAGTGACTTAATGAATGGTATTAACATTTGCAGTAACGTCAACGTCAAGAAGCCCATATTACCCTGTGCCATGGGTTATATAATCGTAGAGCCATCACCTCAACCAAGTAAGATCATTTTCAATCATATCTAAAAAAATTATAGTCTAGTGTATTGGAGGAAATAATAATAGAATAGTGAAGCAGTTCCTCACTATAAATATGCAGACCTTACAAACAAAATATAACTTTACAGAACATGTAGCTCTTTCTTGAATTTGAAGAACATTTAAGTTATAATTTATTCAGCAAAATGTATTATTTTCCAGGGCTAGTATTGATTCAATATTACACACCTGTCACTTCTCAACCAATACAATCCATTTATTCTTATTGGAGATATGGTTGCCAATTGTATTTTTATAATTTTAATAGATGGTTGAAAATATAATCTAAGATAAAACTGCATTTTTCTGGAACTGAACCCTCTTTCCTGGTGTGGACCATCAGTAGTGGAGGCAGATCATCACCCAACATACATCTAGTCAGTGCAGCTCTTCCATTGAGTTCACCGAGCCAGCTCTCAACAGCAACTGTACCAATAAATGAAGGTGTTAACGTTTTGAACAGGAAAGGTATGGGCTTGAAGTACTATTGGTTAACCTGCCACTAATCACTTTGGTGATATGAAATTTTAAAGTAGCAATTCTGTCACCTCCTCTCGCAGTTCATTCCAGAGTGAAAAATATGCCTCTGAGATCTTTCTTACCCTTTGCTCTCTAATTTTAGAATCCTCTAAGTTGGGATAAATACTGGGTGTTCACTTTATTGCTGCCTCTCATAATTTGATATACTTTATCTGTAGTAACTCCATCTGCAACATGTTACAAGGTTGGATAGGCTGGGTGAGTGGGCAAATGCATGGTAGTTGCAGTATAATGTGGATAAATGTGAGGTTATCCACTTTGGTGGCAAAAACAGGAAAGTAGACTATTATCTGAATGGTGGCCGATTAGGAAAAGGGGAGATGCAACGAGACCTGGGTGTCATGGTACACCAGTCATTGAAAGTAGGCATGCAGGTGCAGCAGGCAGTGAAGAAAGCGAATGGTATGTTAGCATTCATAGCAAAATAATTTGAGTATAGGAGCAGGGAGGTTCTACTGCAGTTGTACAGGGTATTGGTGAGACCACACCTGGAGTATTGCGTACAGTTTTGGTCTCCTAATCTGAGGAAATACATTCTTGCCATAGAGGGAGTACAGAGAATGTTCACCAGACTGATTCCTGGGATGTCAGGACTTCCATATGAAGAAAGACTGGATAGACTCGGCTTGTACTCGCTAGAATTTAGAAGATTGAGGGGGGATCTTATAGAAACTTGCAAAATTCTTAAGGGTTGGACAGGCTAGATGCAGGAAGATTGTTCCCGATGTTGGGGAAGTCCAGAACAAGGGGTCGCAGTTTAAGGATAAGGGGGAAATCTTTTAGGACCGAGATGAGGAAAACATTTTTCACACAAAGTGGTGAATCTCTGGAATTCTCTGCCACAGAAGGTAGTTGAGGCCAGTTCATTGGCTATATTTAAGAGGGAGTTAGATGTGGCCCTTGTCAGGGGGGTATGGAGAGGAGGGATCAGGGGGTATGGAGAGAAGGCAGGTACAGGTACAGGTGAGTTGGATGATCAGCCATGATCATATTGAATGGCGGTGCAGGCTCGAAGGGCCGAATGGCCTACTCCTGCACCTATTTTTTATGTTTCTATGTTTCTACTATTTACTGTGCAAGTCCAACCCTGGTTAACAGACCAAAATGCAACGTATCACACTTATCACAGTTAAATTCCATTGGCCAGTCCTTAGCCCACCTCCCCAACTGATCTATTCTGTTATGTACTTCAAGATTACTGTGAGGTTTGAGAGAGCATAGGGTAAGAAGGATCTCGGGCATCATTTTCACTCTGGAATGAGCTGCCTGATAAGGCTGCAGAAGAAGATACTATTGCTACTTAATAAGATAGAAATTGATAGGAACGGTTTTGACAGTTATAGACTAAATGTGGGCAAATGGGGCTAGCTCAGAATCCCAGAATGATCAATATGGACAGAGTAGTCCGAATAATCTGTTTCCATGCTCTATAGCTCTGTGATTCAGTAGAATATGGAGAAAATGAGCTCTGTTGTGTAAGTATTCCTCACTGTCCACCATATCAGCAATTTGGGTATAAATTTACTAACAATATTAACTAACAGCAGTGGATCTACACTGTCCCCTGCCACACATAACTGGTCACAGACCTTCAATCAGAAAAACAACCTCCACAACTACCCTTTGTCCTTCAAACCAATTTTGAATCCAATGTCTAGCCTACCTTGGAATCCATATGATCTAATAGAAACATAGAAACATGGAAAATAGGTGCAGGAGGAGGCCATTCGGCCCTTCGAGCCAGCACCGCCATTCATTGTGATCATGGCTGATCATCCCCTATCAATAACCCGTGCCTGCCTTCTCCCCATATCCCTTGACTCCACTAGCCCCTAGAGCTCAATCTAACTCTCTATTAATTCCATCCAGTAATTTGGCCTCCACTGCCCTCTGTGGCAGGGAATTCCATAAATTCACAACTCTCTGGGTGAAAAAGTTTTTTCTCACCTCAGTCTTAAATGACCTCCCCTTTATTCCAAGACTGTGGCCCCTGGTTCTGGACTCGCCCAACATTGGGAACATTTTTCCTGCATCTAGCTTGTCCTGTCCTTTTATAATTTTATATGTTTCTATACGATCCCCCTCATCCTTCTAAACTCCAGTGAATACAAGCCTAGTCTTTTCAATCTTACCTCATATGACAGTCCTGCCATCCCAGGGATCAATCTGGTGAACCTACGCTGCACTGCCTCAATCACAAGGATGTCCTTCCTCAAATTAGGAGACCAAAACTGTACACAATACTCCAGATGTGGTCTCACCAGAGCCCTATACAACTGCAGAAGAACCTCTTTACTCCTATATTGAAATCCTCTTGTTATGAAATGATCTGATCTTGCAAACAAGCTTACCAACGTGTGATCTTGTTAAAGGCTTTGCTAAAGTCCATAAAGAGAATATTCACAGCCCTTACCGATGTCATTTGTTGACATCGAATAAAACCTGACAGATTCATGAGACACAGTTTCCCGCAACCAAAGCCTTGCTGACTATTCTCACCAATTCTGTCCCTAGAATCCCTTCCAACATCTCTCCCACCACTGGCAGCTGGCAGCTGGCTCGCTAGCCTGTAGTTCCCTGATTTGTCCTCGAGCCTTTCTCAAATAATGGTGCAAAATTAGACACCCTCCCAGCTTTCAGAAATTCATTTCTGGTTAATGGATCTTAACAAAGGAACTATTCACCCAGCTGGCCTGCTGCCAACCTCATTGACACAAGATTGTTCATGTACTGCTCAGATTAGTTTACTTTGTACATTCTGTCCATGGAAATTATACCTAACCACTCAAAAATGTATAGATAGCCAAAGGCAAAATGTTTCTCTTTGTCCCCTTATTTTCAGCCATTGTTCTTGACAAATGCATCCGGGGAAAACTAATGGCTACACCATCTGGATTTTATTATAAGGACCAGTGGATGTCCCTGACCTGCAATATTCACAGCTTCAACACTCCTGCAAAAGTTACCGAATGCCTTCGTAGGAAAAAGATTCATATGTTTGGAGATTCCACTATGCGTCAGTGGTTTGAATACTTGATTGAATTTGTTCCAGGTTAGTGTGATTTATCACTCTATACAGATTTGTCTGGCTTATTTGCCTATCCGTGTTATATCCAAGTACAAAACTGAAATAAGGAAAAGAGTTAAATGAGAAAGGAAATGGGAAATTTCAGCAATTGTGTGAGTAGCCAGTCTTAAATGTGGTACGAAAAGAGTGCAAGTGGATCAGTTAAATGAACCAAAGTAATTGTAGACAATCATCTTACTGAAATAGTGTGGAACAGGGCGGAGATGGGTGTAGAAGTGATTTAGAGAAGTGCAATGCCAAGGACCCTGACGTAATGATGTAGAAAATTATATGACCTCAGGAGCATAGTCAAGGTCAGATAGACAATTGACAATAGGTACAGGAGTAGGCCATTCGGCCCTTCGAGTCAGTACCGCCATTCAATGTGATCATGGCTGATCATCCACAATCAGTACCCCGTTCCTGCCCTCTCTCCATATCCCCTGACTCCGCTATCTTTAAGAGCCCTATCTAGCTCTCTCTTGAAAGTATCCAGAGAACCTGCCTCCACCGCCCTCTGAGGCAGAGAATTCCACAGACTCACAACTTTCTGTGAGAAAAAATGTTTCCCCGTCTCCGTTCTAATTGCTTTACTCATTATTCCAAACTGTGGCCCTTGGTTCAGGACTCCCCCAACATCGGGAACATGTTTCCTGCCTCTCGCATGTCGAAACACTTAATAATCTTTCAATAAGATATCCTCTCATCCTTTGAAATTCCAGAGTATACAGGCCCAGCCGCTCCATTCCCTCAGCACATGACAGCCCCGCCATCCCAGGAATTATCCTGGTGATAGTGTATCCTCATCTGTAATGTTCCACTCGCCTTCTCATTCCTAATCATGTCATTCCTAATTCTTTAGTTCACATCCCACTTGATCCTCAATCTACAATTTCTTTTAATTTACAATGGTATAGATGGTTCCCTAGTACAAACCTCCTTTTTCTCTTATTGGACAGCTAAGAAGTCAAGGCTAGACAAGGCTAGACAGCTGAGATGGATTCACACCGCCACTTGATCTTTCATTCACTGTCACCAGTTTAAATACCGTAGATGTCTGCGTTAGATGTGGTATTTGCATCTAGCAAGTCACCAGGCATACAGTATGTAGTTTGTAGCCAGACAGGGAGAAATGGTGGCCAGGAGACAGCTTACTGCAGAGGACTTTACTGAAGACAACAATTGGGCAGCTTGTAGAAGTGCAGAAGAAGATAGACACAAAGTGCTGGCATAACTCAGTGGGCCAGGCAGCATCTCTGGTGAAAAAGGGTGAGTGACATTCCGAGTGGGGACCCTTCTTCAGACTGAGAGTAGGGGTAGGTGTTATGAAGACCTGGAGCCAAGAAAAGACCAGGACCGATCACGGCTGGTCACAAATGACCCTCTGACAGGGCGGTACCCTGGTAGGCCCATTGTTGGCTAGGGAAGGTGTGATCTCTAGAGGGAAGCAATGTGGAGACTGGGGAACTGGTTAAATGACTAGGTTGAGGAAGCAGGGGAGAGGGGAGTGAAGTGAAGTATAAGTTACTTAAAATTAGCGAATCATCATTCATAACACTGGGATGTAAGCTACCCAAGTGAAATATCAGGCACTGTTCCTCCAATTTGTGATGGAGGAGGCCCAGGACGGAAAGGTCAGTGTGGGAGTGGGAGGGGTGTTGAAATGGTTGGCAATCAGGATATCCTGTCGGTCTCAGTGGACTGAGTGTAAGTATTCAGCAAAATAAGTCTACGTTTCGTCAAGTATAACAAGTATGTTAAGTCGCCAAGTCTACGTTTCGTCAAGTATAACAAGTATGTTAAGTCGCCAAGTCTACGTTTCGTCAAGTATAACAAGTATGTTAAGTCGCCAAGTCTACGTTTCGTCAAGTATAACAAATATGTTAAGTCGCCAAGTCTACGTTTGCTTTCACTGATGTACATTGGAGCCCACATTGGGAACACCAGATGAAGTAGGTGGGGTTAGAAGAAGTACATGTGAACCTCCGTCTCAGATGAAAGGACTGTCGGGGTCCCTGGACAAAGCCAAGGTTGGAGATGCAAGGACATTTGAGGAGATATATATCGGCTATAGGCAGTCGGGATCAAGCAAATCCCTCAGTGAGTATAAGAAGCGCAGAAGTTTACTGAAATCAATCAGAAAGGCAAAAAGAGGACATGATCTGGCTGTCAAGACAAAGGCAAATCCAAGAAATTCTACAGGTGTATTAAGAGGAAAAGGGAGGCTAGAGAGGGAATAGGTCTCCTTAGGTATTAGCATAGCCATCTTTGTGTAGTGCCACAAGAGTTGAGGTAGGTATTAAATGAAAATGTCTAATCAGTTTTTTTACTGAGGAGAAGGTCGTGGAAGCTAAGCAATTGGGACATAGATGTTGATGTCTTGGACCATGTATGATTTATCAAAGAGAAGGTATTGATGGTTTTAAAACACTTAAAGGTGGATAATTCCCAATAGCCTGACCAAGTACATCCTCTATGGAGCCTAGGTGGAATATAGATGCCTCTGGTGCAATGGCAGTGTTAGATGGGGTGCATAAAGATGGTTGCATCACTTTTTAGTTTGATACATCAAACGCTCAAGAACGAAGGAGGATGCAGTAAGTGGTGGACATTGTTTAGCCCATTACAGATACTGTCCTTCCCACCATCCCCACTGTGAAAATTCTCTCCCTTTGTTCAACCTTTACCTTGGGTGGCAGGTAAATTGACAGCTCCCTTTGGTGTGATGTTGTTTGGATTGAAGTGCCCATCCCAGTTTCTTCAATATTAACATTACCAATATTGTGACTTATCAGTTTAAGTGTTCAGGTATTTTTCTGTTTAGGTATTAGAATGTTTGACCTTGGCAATCCAATAATAGATGGCCCTCACTGTGCCTTCGACATGCAAAACAACATCATGCTGGAATATATTGCTCATGGCCCGCCAATCCTATTCGGCCATCTTTCAAGCCAGCATATGTACTACATTTCAAATAAACTGAATGAAATTGAAGGAGGGAAAGACACAGTTATTACCATTGCTATCTGTGCCCATTTCACCACTTTCCCAGCAGAAGTGTACATCAGAAGGTTGCAGCATATTCGAAGATCGATTCTACAGCTGCTCAGCAGGAATCCAGATACGGTGGTCGTTATAAAGACTGCGAATGTACGGGGCCCTACACAAAATACAATGTTTAACTTCAGTGACTGGTTCACTTTTCAACTTGATTTACTGATGAGAAGGATGTTTGCCGGCATCAAAGTAGCATTTGTGGATGCATGGGCAATGACCATAGCCCACTACCTGCCCCATAACATTCACCCACTGCAAATTATAATCAAGAATGAAATAGATGTGTTTCTTTCACACATGTGCCCTTCCAATAAAAGGTAACAACATCTGCTCACCATGCATCACCACAATTACATTGCAAATCATAGATCTATCTGTCTAAAAATGAATGTCATTTTAAATATTTTGAAATTTTGATTTCTAAGTTTTTAATTCATCTTTGTCACTATCTTTTGATTCTATTCTATTATTTTAATTAGTTATAATTCTTAACTATTACCTGACATTAATAATGTTAGCTTTGATATTAAATCTTTGTTTGTGTGGAAGAAATTAATTTGGAGGGAAATTAAAGGAAAACTAGACTAAGTGGGACCCGTTGGGTCCAAGTCACACGAGAGCCTGGTCCCCCAACGCAACCCGTTCCCCAACGGGGGGTGGAGGTATGTAGGGCAGGGGGGGGTGTGGGAGGGGGGGGGGTGTGGGGGGAGAGGGGGTGTATGGGGGGGGGAAGAGAATGAAGAGGGGGAAGCAGTCAACATGATCTAAGACCTTTCCCACCCAAGCCATTCATTCTTATCCTCACTCGGGCAGAAGATACAGAAGGTTGAAAGCGCCCACCACCATTCCCAGGAACAGCTTCTTCTCCTTTGGAATCAGGAAGAATCTTCCATAGACTAGGGAACTGTCTAATTCCCCTCGACCTCATTGCGAACATTGGACCTTGTCTCTGGAACGGCTGCACTACAATCATATAACCATATAACCATATAACAATTACAACACGGAAACAGGCCATCTCAGCCCTTCTAGTCCATGCCGAACATTTATTCTCCCCTAGTCCCATCTACCTGCACTCAGACAATAACCCTCCATTCCTTTCCCGTCCATAAACCTATCCAATTTATTTTTAAATGATAAAATCGAACCTGCCTCCACCACTTCCACAGGAAGCTCATTCCACACAGCTACCACTCTCTGAGTAAAGAAGTTCCCCCTCATGTTACCCCTAAACTTCTGTCCCTTAATTCTCAAGTCATGTCCTCTTGTTTGAACCTTCCCTACTCTCAATGGGAAAAGCTTATCCACGTCAACTCTGTCTATCCCTCTCATCATTTTAAAGACCTCTATCAAGTCCCCCCCTTAACCTTCTGCGCTCCAAAGAATAAAGACCTAACTTGTTCAACCTTTCTCTGTAACTTAGTTGCTGAAACCCAGGCAACATTCCAGTAAATCTCCTCTGTACTCTCTCTATTTTGTTGACATCCTTCCTATAATTAGGCGACCAAAATTGTACACCATACTCCAGAATTGGCCTCACCAATGCCTTGTACAATTTTAACATTACATCCCAACTTCTATACTCAATGCTCTGATTTATAAAGCCCAGCACACCAACAGCTTTCTTTACCACCCTATCTACATGAGATTCCACCTTCAGGGAACTGTGCACTGTTATTCCTAGATCCCTCTGTTCGACTGCATTCCTCAATTCGCTACCATTTACCATGTACGTCCTATTTTGATTTGTCCTGCCAAGATGTAGCACCTCACACTTATCAGCATTAAACTCCATCTGCCATCTTTCAGCCCACTCTTCCAAATGGCCTAAATCTCTCTGTAGACTTTGAAAATCTACTTCATTATCCACAACACCACCTATCTTAGTATCATCTGCATACTTACTAATCCAATTTACCACATCATCATCCAGATCATTGATGTACATGACAAACAACAGTGGACCCAACACAGAACCCTGTGGCACCCCACTAGTCACCGGCCTCCAACCTGACAAACAGCCATCCACCATTACTCTCTGGCATCTCCCATTCAGCCACTGTTGAATCCATCTTGCTACTCCACCATTAATAGCCAACAATTGAACCTTCTTAATCAACCTTCCATGAGGAACCTTGTCAAAGGCCTTACTGAAGTCTATATAGACAACCTCCACTGCTTTACCCTCATCAATTTCCCGAGTAACCTCTTCAAAAAATTCAAGAAGATTAGTCAAACATGACCTTCCAGGCACAAATCCATGTTGACTGTTCCTAATCAGACTCTGTTTATCCAGATGCTTAAGTATCTCTAAGTATCCTTTCCATTAATTTGCCCACCACTGACGTCAAACTAACAGGTCTATAATTGCTAGGTTTACTCTTAGAACCCTCTTTAAACAATGGAACAACATGCGCAGTACGCCAATATTCCGGCACTATTCCCATTTCTAATGACATTTGAAATATTTCTGTCATAGCCCCTGCTATTTCTATACAATACAATACAATTCAATTTATTGTCATTTGGACCCCTTGAGGTCCAAACGAAATGTCGTTTCTGCAGCCATACATTACAAAACAAAAAGACCCGAGACACAACACAGTTTACACAAACATCCATCACATCGTTGTGATGGAAGGCAAAAAAAACTTATCTCTCCACTGCACTCTCCCCCCCGATGTCAGAGTCAGAGTCAAAGTCAAAGCCCCCGGCTGGCGATGGCGATTGTCCCGCGGCCATTAAAGCCACCCCGGGTATTGCAAGGCCGGACACCGGGTCTTGGTGTTAGAGCCCCTGGCGTGCGCTCGCAAAGTCCCGCGGCCATTCCAAGCCGTGCGGGGCGATGGTGTAAGGCCCCGCTCAGGTAATCTTCAACCCCGCAACTCGGGCGGGAGAAGTCGCCGTTGCGGAAGCCCCGAAAAGCGGTCTCCCAGCAGGGACCCGCGGGCTCCCGGTGCCGACGTCCGCCAAACCCGCAGTTGCAGCCTCCGAATCTCCGGCGGTCGGGTGGCAGCAGCGTCCACCACAGCTCCACCCGCTCCAGACTCAGCCAGCCCCGTGACGGTGAGTAGTCGGCAGCTCCGCAGCTGGAACCCCAGGTCGTTCCTGTTGGAGGCCGCTCCACGTTGCAGCCCCAACGACAACGGAGACCCGACAAAGAAAAGGTCGGGTCTCCCGTGCAGGGGAAAGATTTTAAAGTTACCCCCTCCTCCCCCCCCCCCCCCCCCCCCCATACACATACCCCAACAAAAAAAATAACAAAACTACATAAAAACGAGACAAAAAATAATAAAACACAGACGGACTGCAGAGGCCGCTGCTACATTAACTTCCCTCAATGTCCTAGGGAATATCCTGTCAGGACCTGGAGACTTATCCACTTTTATATTTCTCAAAAGTGTCAGTACTTCCTCTTCTTTGAATCTCATAGTTTCCATAGCTACTCTACTTGTTTCCCTTACCTCACATAATTCAATATCCTTCTCCTTAGTGAATACCGAAGAAAAGAAATTGTTCAATATCTCCCCCATCTCTTTTGGCTCTGCAAATAGCTGTCCACTCTGACTCTCTAATGGACCAATTTTAATGCTCGTTATTCTTTTGCTATTAATATAGCTGTAGAAACCCTTTGGATTTACTTTCACCTTACTTGCCAAAGCAACCTCATATCTTCTTTTAGCTTTTCTAATTTCTTTCTTAAGATTCTTTTTACATTCTTTATACTCCTCAAGCACCTCATTTACTCCATGCTGCCTATAATTATTGTAGATCTCTCTCTTTTTCCAAACCAAGTGTCCAATTTCCCTTGAAAACCAAGGCTCTTTCCAATTTTTACTATTTCCTTTCAACCGAACAGGAACATAAAGATTCTGTACTCTTAAAATTTCATCTTTAAATGTCCTCCATTTCTCTTCCACATCTTTCCCATCAAACAAAATGTCCCAATTCACTCCTTTTAAATCCTTTCGCATCTCCTCAAAGTTAGCCTTTCTCCAATCAAAAATCTCAAACCTAGGTCCAGTTCCGACCCTCTCCATAATTATATTGAAACTAATGGTATTGTGATCACTGGACCCGAAGTGCTCCCCAACACATACCTCCGCCACCTGACCTGTCTCATTTCCTAACAGGAGGTCCAGCACTGCCCCTTCTCTAGTAGGTACCTCTATGTATTGCTGCAAAAAACTATCCTGCACACATTTTACAAACTCCAAACCATCCAGCCCATTTACAGAATGTGTTTCTCAGTCTATGTGTGGAAAATTGAAATCTCTCACAATCACTACCTTGTGCTTACTACTAATATCTGCAATCTCCTTACATATTTGCTCTTCCAATTCTCACTCCCCATTAGGCGGTCTATAATACACCCCTATAAGTGTTGCTACCCCTTTCCCATTTCTCAGTTCCACCCAAATAGCCTCCCTAGACGAGCCCTCTAATCTATCCTACCAAAGCACTGCTGTAATATCTTCCCTGATAAGCAAAGCAACACCTCCACCTCATTCCCTCCAATTCTATCACACCTGAAGCAACGAAATCCTGGAATATTTAGTTTCCAATCACAGCCCTCCTGCAACCATGTTTCACTGATCGCCACAACATCATACTTCCAGGTGTCAATCCAGGCTCTAAGTTCATCCACCTTTCTTACAATGCTCCTAGCATCAAAATATACACATTTAAGAAACCCACCCTCTCTTATTCTCTGTTTATTGTCTTTTTCTTCTCTCTCCCCTACATTTTGTGTCCGAGTGCTTCCCTTCCTGCCTCACACACTGACTACTAGCTTTCCCTATTTGAGTCCCTCCCCTCAACCGTTCTAGTTTAAAGTCTCCCCAGTAGCCTTTGCAAATCTCCCCGCCAGGATATTAGTCCTCCTCGGGTTCAAGTGCAACCCATCCTTTTTGTACAGTTCACACCTTCTACAAAAGAAGTCCCAATGATCCAGAAACTTGAATCCATACCCACTGCACCAGTCCCTCATCCACTCAATTATCCTCCACCTTGCTCCATTCCTACTCTCACTGTCGCGTGGCACAGGAAGTAATCCTGAGATTGTTACCTTTGCGGTCCTTCTCTTTAACCCTCCTCCTAACTCCCTAAATTCTCCTTTCAGGACCTCTTCTCTTTTTCTACCTATGTCATTGGTACCTATATGTACCACGACCTCGGGCTCCTCTCCCTCCCATTTCAGGATTTCTTGGACACGTTCAGACACATCCCTGACCCTGCCACCAGGGAGGCAAACTACCATCCGGGTCTCCTGACTGCATCCACAGAATCGCCTGTCTGACCCCCTAACTATAGAGTCCCCTATTACTAATGCCCTCCTCTTCTTTTCCTTACCCTTCTGAGCAACAGGACCGGTCTTTGTACTGGAGGCCCGGCCGCTGTTGCTACCCCCAGTTAGGCTGTCCCCCCAACAGTACTCAAACAGGAGTACTTATTGTCAAGGTGTACAGCCACCGGGGTACTCTCTAGTCCCTGCCTGTGCCCCTTGCCCCTCCTAGCCGTGACCCACTTGCCTGCCTCCTGTGGTCTTGGAGTGACCACCTCTCTATAACTCCTCTCAATGGCTTCCTCGCTCTCCCTGACCAGACGGAGGTCATCGAGCTGCTGCTCCAGGTTCCTAATACGGTCCCTTAGGTGTCCCATCTCGACGCACCTGGCGCAGATGTGGACGTCTGGAAGGCTATCAGATTCCTTGACCTCCCACATCTGACATCCAGAACAGTAAACTGCCCTGGCCCTCATTCTCCCCCTTACCTAGGATACAATACAAAGTACAATACAAACTGCTGGAAGAAATCAGCAGGGATCTGACTCCCAATCAGCTGCTCCCTCTGCGACCGCTCCAACGGCTCTCGAGCCTCTGTCTCTATAAATGCTGAAAACTACATTCTGCACTCTGGATTTTTCCCTTCACCTAACCTATTGTATTTGAGTTTGGTTTGATGGTATTGACATGTAATATTATCTGGTTTAATTGGACAGCATGCAAAATAAAGCTTTGCACCGTACCTTGGTACATGTGACAATAATGAACCTGACCTGATGGCATACTTTATAATTCTGTAATGGTACAGTATGTGAAGGAACATAGATGATGGCCATTTAGTAATGTCAAGGTCTTGGTCACTGGGTTGTGTTGAATGTTGTTCCTACTGTGGTGTACTGCTTAATGACTGCACTCTATCCCAGTGCCATAAAGATTTTCTCCAGGCCTCTGAGTATTTCTTCTGTAGTTCCTCAAAATGACACATATCTCATTGAAATCACCTTTTAATGTGTAATCTCGTCATACACAGCCGTAACCCTGATGAGTCTTTCATCCCATTTATTTCAGATGTAGAATTTCGTCCCATTTATTTCAGATGTAGAATTAAATTGTAGCTCATAAGGAGCGGGACAGCACAATGCCAACCAATAAACATATAACAGGGTGGGTTCTCAAAGTGGCAGCTGCATCCCTGGGAGGCAGGATACAAGTGGGAGTAAAAGAGGAGGGGGAGTTGTTTTATTGATTGAGAAGAACATCAAGGCAGTTGTCCAAAGCGATATTACCGTGAGGCTTTCTGGGTGGAGCTGAGAAATAAGAAGGGAATGATCACCTTGCTGGGAGTTGTACCTTTGACACCCAAATAGTCAACAGGAATTAGAGGGAAAAATGTGCAGGGGAGATGGCATGGTTAGTACGTTGATGAAGCCGAATTTTAGTTAAAATTATAAGAAGATATTAAATTGGCTTCTGGGCTAGCTTACAGCTTATATTTAGTCTCAAATTAGGCTTGCCTCAGGTTGCTGTGTGTGAGATAATAAATCCTATAACATTGTCTCCCAAGTGACAAGCAGAGAGGAGCTAGATATCTTTGAAGTAAGATGCCATAAACCAAATGGCCTATGTTTATGAGGGACCAAGTGACAGAGAGGAAGCAGCGAAAGAGCTAGGGTGATCTCTTTGAAGATAAAATGTCGTAAACCAAATGGCCAATGTTATCTTGTACTATGTAAACAAAAGGCCTTTGATGTGATGCATTCTGTGGAAACCTTTTCCTGTACCTCTGACCATGACTAATGTCTGTGAAATGTGCTAAGGGGACAAAACAACCCTATTTAAGGCAATGTAATTCTGTTGTTCAGGGGAGTGGACGGAGGACAGTCAAGTGTCTGTATTGGTCACTTGACTGGAGTTCTCCCTCCCTTCCATCGGCCGATAATAAGTAAAGTTGTGAACTGGTCTACCAAACAGTTTGTGTGGTGTCTGTTTATTAAGAAGCGAACCTGGTTTAGTAGTTAAGAAAGTAGCTTTTTCATTGGCGTAGTTATGCAGGCCTCGCTGGGACCACATCAACGGCTGACTGTGCAAGAGGTTGCAGAGGTTGCCGGGATTGGAAGGGAGATAACTGAGCTCAATCGGCCCCCTTGTCAGACCGACTCCCTAGAAACTCCCGGGAACATCTGTGATCCTTCATCAGACATTGAATTGGTTCCCTGCCGAGGTTCTTAGAAACAGACAAAGGTAAGACCAGTTGGGCTTTATATGGGGTTTTTTTTAAGACGGGATTGTGTATGTATTTTTAAGAAGGTATTGTGTATGTATTTTTAAGACAGAATTGTGCATGTATTTTTAAGAAGGGCTTGTGTATTTTTAAGAAGGACTTGAGCGGTTTCTCTTTCTATCTCTCTTTGTTTTCTATTTTTTATCTCTCTCTCTACTAAGGGCTCATCAGCCTCGTTGAGACATCCGTGATTTGTCGGGTTGAGATACGGTGGTTGAGGTGTGCGTCTGGCTTATTGAGACATCTGAAGAGATGTCGGATTCAGAAATAAGTGGCGTTGTATATTAAAGATTTAAGAAGTCTGCCAGGTTGAGAAACAGGGGTCCCGGTTAGCGGGTCTGCTTCGTTGAGACACTTGGGTCGTATATTAAAGGGTTAAAAAGTCAGCCAAATTGAGAAACTGGGGTCTCATTAGCGGGTCAGCCTAGTTGATATATTTGGAACGATTCGGAATTAAGAAGTCTGTTTTCTCTTTCTTTCTATCTATCTATGGGGAATGCTCTGGATAACAGTCCAACATATGTGTTATTTGAATCCTAAGTATAATAAGAAATTTAGAATGTTAAGTTACAAGTTGACCAAACGGTTAGGGGATGAAGCCTGGCCAGTAGGGGGAACATGGAATGTCGAGACAATTATATGGGAAAGGAAGGCAGGAAAGGAATGGAAGAAAGGAATTAAAACATGGGACGCAGACGCAGTGAAGAAGCATGAGGAGAGTATAGAGTTTGAAGTTGGATGGATGCTGTATGTAAGAAGGGGATAGAGTTAAGAAACAAGGATAGCACTCGGAAAGGATGGAACGTATTGCAACTAGAATGCCAGTGGGCAGAGGAACAAGAGAATAGAATTAAAAGACAACAGGAGGTGAGAAACAGGTGATGGTTAGTAAAAATAAACCCAGTACTGGTAAATCCTCTGGAGGAGACTTCATGTCTGGCACGACGACCCTATTTGGTAGTGAAGATGAGGAGTTAGATAATTTTGGGAGATGTCCACATGTCCATTTATGCCCTACCAGTAGCAATGGCATCTTTACCTGGGACGGTTCCGTCAGTAACATCCCTATACCTTGAAGTTCTGACCTTACAAAGCTCCCCAGGATTGGGAGCACAGGAATGCCTTTCTGTGCGTAATTTGCTTGAGGCATTGATGGTACCAGAACAGCTGGTCATTGTTAAATGTACTGCACACACTGGTGCTGGGGACCCTATAGCAAAAGGCAATGAGTTGCCGATAGTGTATCCAAACAGGCAGCCTGTACATCCAAATGTGTAGTGACAGCACGTAAACAGATGCTAGCAAATAGAACGGTCCTGCCAAACATGAAGGAGGTATGTACATTACAGAGGGACGCCTCTCATATATAATAATAACTATGGAAACAAGAGGGCTGTGCCATTGATTCAGCACACCCCGCTTGGACAAGTTGGTGTATACTACATTTTTACCCGTCTTACCCATGCTGGTAAGGAGGGAATGATAGGATAACAAAGGAAATGTGGTGGCAGGCCTCTGAATGTAAAATTTGCCAACAAAGTAATCCAGGCAAATCAATAAAATACCCTCAGGGGTGACGCCAATGCCATCACGATCGTTTGAATGCATACAGATTGATTTTATTGAAATGCCAAGGGCCCAGTGTTATAAATATTGCTTAGTGATTTTAGATTTATTTAGCAGGTGGAGTGAAGCTCTACCAACCACTAATAATACTGCTGAAACTACAGTAACATTGTTGTTAATCCCAGGTTTGGCCTACCTACTGTCATAAACTCAGACAATGGTCCTCATTTTAACCACTATTAATAAGGAAATATGTGCACATTTTAATATTCTACTGCAATTTCACTGTGTACACCACCCACAGGCATCTGGGATGGTGGAAAGAGTCAATGGGGATTGCAAAACAAAATTACCCCGGAGGTAAATCCTTTTTCTGACAGGCAACTATGTTATAAAAAAATTGGGGATGAAGGGAAATTTGATGGAGAAATGAGGAAAGAGCTAGGGAGACTGAAAAGTCACGGGGAGTCTGACTAATCATGATCTGGATCAATGTCCAATTAGGGTTAGGTAACCAGGATTTTGGTAAACAGAAGTCTTGTCAGAAAAAGGGAAAGTAAATTACAAAGAGACGTCTTTGAAGATGAAATTATATACTGCTGGTAAAACAATGTTTTTGTATATATACTGCTGGTAAAACAATGTTTTTGTATATGTACTGCTTGTAAAACAAGGTTTTTTGTATGTGGAATGTGTGAAATTCAAAGCAATGAGCAAAGTTGTGTGTCACTTTAAGAAGTTTGTCCTTTAAAATGCAAATGGATAGTTTATGGTGTGCTCCGTTAAGAAACAGGCATGAATGGGGGGCGGAGCTATACTCGAATGATAAAATGTGTTGGTTGATTATAAATCTTTTGAACCAAGTTTAAAAAAGACTCATCCCGATTAAAGTGTTAAATGAGATTGGAAATGTCAAAATTACAGAGAAAAAGAAAATGTATTATTGATTACTGATTCTGAGTGAGTTCTTTTGGGAAAGATTGTTTTGATATGATAACAGAGGTTGTCTTTTAAAATGCAAATGAAGCAAGATTACTGTTTTCAAGCAAACAAAAGGATTTTGAAGCATGGGCTGTTTGAGGGAAATGATGGTAGATGAAAAATTGTATTATGACTTACAAAAGGGGGTTTGAGGGAACTCACAATGAGGGATGAAAGGTGAGAAGATAAAGTAGATTGGGGAAGAGAACATATTTGGAGAATTGAATATTCAGGTGGAGAGAGCCTCTTCGGATATAATTGGATTAAAGAATAAGTTCACAGGGAAGTGTTAAGAAGGAACTGAGATACTGGAGGATCAAAGGAAGACAAAAGTGCTGGAGAAACTCAGCTGGGAACAAGATTTACAACTTTTTATTGATACAGGAAAAGCCACTTACAGGCCCTGGGCAATTAACTAATTATGTATGGACGGCAATTAACCCATGTCTTGCCAGATCTACATTCCCAGGTTGGAGGAGTTTTTGCTGGAAATCAGTGACCAAGGCCATAAAAGCTATACGATGATGGTGCTGGGACAAGAAAAAATTGAGACTGTATTGAAAAGAACAACCAAGTGTTGCTAACAACATGAACTGCTGTAAAGATTGAAGATCATCGTCGCTGGATACATTTGATTGACTGTGAACAGTTTGTGGAAACAAGGACGATGGGCTATTGATGCTCCCTTTATTCTGGGGTGGCCCAGCCCACATGGACTGAACTTTCTTCAGAATGGCAAACTTGCGGACTAACTCACATTTAAAGGATGGTACACACCTCCTTTTAAACAAGATTGAAGTCAAACATGACAAGCGCAGCAAAGATAACCTGACTACAGACAGTAAGAGGTCTGCAAAGGCCAGTTAAATCTACCTGTTTTTGCCACAACCAAGGCACTGGTGTATTTTTAGGAAACAGTATATTTGTGACAGGGCATTGTTATGTTGCAAATGCAGTGCCACACAAGAGAAGCATGAACCAGTTACACCAGCACACGGGGAATTCCAAGCGAAGCCGAATAAAGGCTGAGCAATTTTTATGATCCTTTTCCTGTCCTATGGTAGTATATTAGTGTCACGTCCGGGGGAGGTTGGTGGCCATTTAAAATGTTTGCAGGGACTTGTGGAACGATTGTCCACTATGAATTGATTCTGTTACTAGTGTACTATTAATTTGTCTGATGAGATGCTTATGGTCTTTCGTATGTACTCAGCAAGGACTGTAGTTGTTATCAAAAATTTGATAAAAGGATGGAATGATGAAGCCGAATTTTAGTTAAAATTATAAGAAGATATTAAATTGGCTTCTGGGCTAGCTTACAGCTTATATTTAGTCTCAAATTAGGCTTGCCTCAGGTTGCTGTGTGTGAGATAATAAATCCTATAACATTGTCTCCCAAGTGACAAGCAGAGAGGAGCTAGATATCTTTGAAGTAAGATGCCATAAACCAAATGGCCTATGTTTATGAGGGACCAAGTGACAGAGAGGAAGCAGCGAAAGAGCTAGGGTGATCTCTTTGAAGATAAAATGTCGTAAACCAAATGGCCAATGTTATCTTGTACTATGTAAACAAAAGGCCTTTGATGTGATGCATTCTGTGGAAACCTTTTCCTGTACCTCTGACCATGACTAATGTCTGTGAAATGTGCTAAGGGGACAAAAAAACCCTATTTAAGACAATGTAATTCTGCTGTTCAGGGGAGTGGACGGAGGACAGTCAAGTGTCTATATTGGTCACTTGACTGGAGTTCTCCCTCCCTTCCATCGGCCGATAATAAGTAAAGTTGTGAACTGGTCTACCAAACAGTTTGTGTGGTGTCTGTTTATTAAGAAGCGAACCTGGTTTAGTAGTTAAGAAAGTAGCTTTTTCACGTTTGCAGATGACACTAAAGCAGGTGGTCTTAGAGTACTTGAAAGAAATCCATATGGTCGTGTGGAGTATGTTCAAACTCTACCCAGAGATGAAGTCTGGATTGCTGGAACAGTGACAACTGCATTCTCTTGGTAGTTGGCAGCTATTCCACCAGCTGGCTAGCTTGGTGAGCTGGAGATACATGGGAGGTCACAAACTTTTGGTTTGTATGCGCAACATGTGCAGATGTTCTTGGAAACAAAAATGACACTGGGATCCTGGGAGGAGACGCAAGCTAGAGCTATATGGCCAAATGTGATCAGTGAAAAACAAGACTATCACAATCAGTAAAACTGGAGATGTGTATCGTGCTGGTGAGTCTATTAATACCACAGACTAAGGGCAAGGCCTTTTTATAAGAATCTTGCAAAACCTTTGAAGTGAGATTTAATTCAATAACCTCAGAGATTTTCATGAGTTTCACATCTGACATTCACTAGCAGAACTTAAAGAAATGGTTAGTGACTCGAAGGTCATGCTGAAAACTCTGGTTAAAGGGTGCAACTTCAAGTTTTTTCTTTTCATTGGGCGCTGAGGAATCAGTTAAGGTTTAGTGTTTTAGAGTTTAGAGATACAGTGAAATAGGCCCTTCAGCCCACTTAGTCCGCGACTTGCTCCAATACAATAATGTTTTAAAAGCAATTATGCTGAGAACAGAAAATCATTCTTAACAGAATAGATTCATAGATTAGATTCATGGACTTGACAACCTCTTAACCGAATATTTAGCCCTCCAAGGTTTAATGGATCTCCCGGTTGCTCTACATTTCAACTCTCTTTCCCATTCCCACACTGACCTTTCTTTCCAGGCCTCTTCCACTACTAGAGTGAGGCCACATGCAAACTGGAGAAACAACACCTCATATTCCGTCTGGGCAGGTCGAAAACCAATGGTATGAATATTAAATTAACCAATTTTTGGTAACTAACCCACAAAGCCCCCTTCCCCATTTCCCCCCTCCCCACACTACCCACACTCCTTCCCCTGAACCCTGGCTATCCTTGTTTCTCCCCTCTCCCTGTCCATTTCTTTGCCTCCCTTCTGGCTACACAATTCAAAATCCCCAAGCTTCACAATTCACAACCATTCATCCCTTTAGAGCTCACATTTGTCTTCATTCTGGCCTTTGTCCAACAATCTGCCTATCAAAGAAAACCATCATCTGTGATAGACAAATCCACTGAGCCTGAAGATATATATCCAAGGACACTGTGGGAAGCTAGAGCGGAAATTACAGGAGCCCTCTCGGAGATTTCTGAGTCATTGTTAAATACAGGTGAGGTGCCAGAAGACTGGAGGGTGGCAAATGTTGTGCCTCTATTCAAGAAGGGTTGCAGGGAAAATGCTGGAAACTATAGGTCAGTGAGCTTAACATCTGTGGTTGGAAAGTTACTAGAGAGCATTCTGAGGGACAGGATATACAGGCATTTCGATGGACAAGGGCTGATTTGGGATAGTCAGCATGGTTTTGTACCTGGGAGGTCGTGTCTCACAAATCTGAATGAGTTTAGAAACATAGAAAATCAAGTCAAGTCAAGTCAAGTTTATTTGTCACATACACATACGAGATGTGCAGTGAAATGAAAGTGGCAATGCTCGCGGACTTTTGTGCAAAAAAACAAACAACCAAACAAACTATAAACACAATCATAACACACATATACCTTTACATAATAAATAATGGAAGGAAAAACGTTCAGTAGAGTTAGTCCCTGGTGAGATAGGCGTTTACAGTCCGAATGGCCTCTAGGAAGAAACTCCTTCTCAACTTCTCTGTTCTCACCGCATGGCAACGGCGGCGTTTGCCTGACCATAGCAGCTGGAACAGTCCGTTGCAGGGGTGGAAGGGGTCTCTCATGATATTGTTGGCTCTGGAGTTGCACCTCCTGATGTATAGTTCCTGCAGGGGGGCAAGTGAAGTTCCCATAGTGCGTTTGGCCAAACGCACTACTCTGCAGAGCCTTCTTGTCCTTGGCAGAGCAATTCCCAAACCAGATGGTAATGTTCCCGGACAAGATGCTTTCCACCGCCGCTGCGTAGAAGCACTGGAAGATCCTCGGAGACACTCTGAATTTCCTCAATTGCCTGAGGTGGTAAAGGCGCTGCCTTGCCTTACTCACGAGTGCTGAGGCGTGTGATGCCCATGTCATATCCTCGGAGATGTGGACTCCCAGATATTTAAAACAGCTCACCCTATCCACAGGATCCCCATTTATCCTCAATGGAGTGTACGTCCTCGGATGATGTGCCCTCCTAAAGTCCATGATCAGCTCCTTCGTTTTTTTGATGTTCAAGAGGAGGCTGTTATCCTGGCACCAGAGTGCTAGATCAGCCACCTCCTCCCAGTAGGCCTTCTCGTCGTTGTCTGAGATCAGGCCCACCACCACAGTGTCATCAGCAAACTTAATTATTGAGTTGGAGCTGAACCTAGCCACACAGTCATGTGTGTACAGGAAGTACAATAGGGGGCTGAGGACGCAACCCTGGGGCGATCCTGTGCTCAGGGTGAGGGACTTCGATGTATTCCCTCCCATCTTGACTACCTGGGACCTGGCGGTGAGAAAGTCCAGGACCCAGGCACACAGGGAGGTGTTGAGCCCTAATTCCATTAGCTTCCCGGCCAGTCTGGTGGGGACTATCGTGTTGAAGGCTGAACTGTAGTCTATGAACAGCATCCTCACGTAGCCCCCCTTCTGGCTGTCCAGATGGGAGAGAGCGGTGTGCAAGACCTGGGAGACCGCATCGTCCGTGGATCTGTTCGGTCGGTATGCGAACTGCAACGGGTCCATGTTGCGAGGGAGGAAGGCGCAGATGTGTTTCTTCACCAGCCTCTCAAAGCATTTCATGACTACCGAGGTAAGGGCCACCGGACGGTAGTCATTCAGACAGGCTGGGGAGGCATTTTTAGGTACCGGTACAATGATAGATTTTTTGAAGCAGGCAGGGACCACGGACTTGTCCAGGTAGAGGTTGAATAATGTAGTGAGCACTGGAGCTAGCTGCGTAGCACAGGACTTGAGAAATAGGTGCAGGAGTAGGTCATTCGGCCTTTCAAGCCAGCACCGCCATTCAATATGATCATGGCTGATCATCTAGAATCAGTATCCCGTTCCTACTTTCTCCATATATCCCTTGATTCAATTTTTTGAAGACGTGACCAAAAAGGTTGATGAGGGAAGAGCTGTAGATGTTGTTTACATGGACTTCAGCAAAGCATTTGACAAGGTTCCGCATGCTAGGCTGCTCTGGAAGATTAGATCCCATGGGATTCAAGGAGAGATGGCAGAATGGATAGAAAATTGGCTTCATGGAAGGAAGCAGAGGATGATGGCGGAAGGTTGCTTCATGGACAGGAGGCCATACTGTGACTAGTGGTGTACCTCAGGGTTTGGTGCTGGGCCCATTACTGTTTGTCATCTATAGCAGTGATTTGGATGAGAACATACAAGGCATGGTTAGCAAGTTTGCAGATGACACAAAAGTGGGTGGTATTGTGGATAATGAAGAAGGATGGTAAAAATTGCTACAGGATGTTGATCAGTTCAGCTGGTGGGCTGAGGAATGGTTGATGGAATTTAATACAGAGAAATGTGAGGTGTTACACTTTGTTCAGAAACTGCCGGTAGTTATTATCAGACCCATATCATCCATTCTGGAACATTATAGTATTAACTAGACTAAGTGGGACCCTTTGGGTCCCAGCATCACATGGGAGAGGTGGTCACCCAACGCAATATTCCACCTCACCACCAATTCCAATATTGCTGACCAGTGGGGGGGGGGGGGGCGTTTTATGTTGCGCTAGTATGGGTGTTGTGGGCCGAAGGTACTGGTTTTCATAGGGCTAGTATGGAGTTTGTGGGCTGAATGGATTCTTGGGCTGGCAGCTCAGTCACTGAGGCCAGGCAGCTCAGTCACTGAGGCCTGGCAATACAGTCACTCAGACCTGGCAGGCTGGCAGCTGAGAAACTGCCAGAAATTCTGCCCAAAACAGGTGACAGACTGTGAGAGAGAAGGGGGAGAGGGTGGACAATGGATTATTGGGCTGGCAGTTCAATCACTTTTGCCATAGAGGGAGTACAGAGAAGGTTCACCAGACTGATTCCTGGGATGGCAGGACTTTCATATGAAGAAAGACTGGATAGACTCGGCTTGTACTCGCTGGAATTTAGAAGATTGAGGGGGGAATCTTATAGAAACTTACAAAATTCTTAAGGGGTTGGACAGGCTAGATGCAGGAAGATTGTTCCCGATGTTGGGGAAGTCCAGAACTAGGGGTCACAGTTTAAGGATAAGAGGGAAGTCTTTTAGGACCGAGATGAGAAAATCATTTTTTACACAGAGAGTGGTGAATCTGTGGAATTCTCTGCCACAGAAGGTAGTTGAGGCCAGTTCATTGGCTATATTTAAGAGGGAGTTAGATGTGGCCCTTGTGGCTAAAGGGATCAGGGGGTATGGAGAGAAGGCAGGGATGGGATACTGAGTTGGATGATCAGCCATGATCATATCGAATGGCGGTGCAGGCTCGAAGGGCCGAATGGCCTACTCCTGCACTTATTATCTATGTTTCTATGTTTCTATGGCTGGTGGCCTGGCAGTTCACTAACTCACGGCTTGTGGGCTGGCAGTGCAGTCATTCACGCCTGGTACACTGGCAATTCACTCAGTCACCCCACCTCCCTTCACACTCATTCTGTTCCTTGCCATTCCCCTCCCACCCACACATTCAGTGCATCTCCCCACAGCCTCCCCCCATTCACTCTTAGTGGCTCTCCCACAGAGCAGCCATTCCTGCCTATTAGGTTCCCATTGTGATGAAGAACACACAGGCATCAAAAGTGCAAAAAGGATTTATTAAAGTTTAAAATGTGAATGACACTTAAAATATAAGAACAATTTAAATGTTAAAGATGAGAATTATTAAGTTCTTTCTTGTTATGTCTCTTGTTGTGTTCTGCTGCTCACTGCCTCTTGATGATTATTTCCTGTTGATAAAAAGAGACAATTTTAATATAGAGAAATTCAGCGGTCACATTTTAACAAAGAAAATCTGAGCATTTATCTCCGAAGTCATCATTCAACGAAGCACGCTTTTAATGACAACATTCTTGGTCGATGTTCCATCCTTCAGGAAAACTTTGACATTTCCCTTCATCTTTCCTCGGCTAAGAGCCACATATAGTTGTCCATGCTGAAATACCGGTTTGTCGAGGTAGATCAACACCTTCTGCATTGTTTGTCCTTGTGCTTTATGGATCGTCATAGCAAAACTTGATTGAATGGGGAATTGGATCCGCTGAAGGGGAATGTCTTCACCTTCTGTCAAAATGAGTGCTATCCGAGGAATGAGAACAATGTCATCTTTGAAGGCTCCCATGTTGATTCTTGCAACGATCAAATTATTGTGTAGCTCTTCCACAATCATCCTCGTTCCATTGCATAGCTTTGGCGGCTCCAGGTTTCTCATTAATATGATTGGAGATCCTTTTTTCAACTCCAATTTGTGTAGGGGTAATCCAGAGAGCTCGAGTGAATCGAGGAATTCTGTTGGAAAGTGAGTATCATGAGTTCCGGCAGTGACAGCATTGAAAGAAAAGTACTCCTTAACGATTCCAGGGAAGTGTTTGATGCATGTAGAATTGATGCTTCTCATGGTATCGTTGTGAAGAACCAAAATACAATTGTTGGAGAATAATTCTGCAGGATTGTCAAATGTGGGATAGATTAAATCAATACAATCCTCCAGTGTTTCTGCTGTTAGTAGCATGTCTTGAGGGATTTCAATTTCATTGTCTTCATTCTTTAAAATCTTGTCTTCTCCAACTTTCAACAAAAATTGAGAATAGTCGCCTTCTCCCTCTGTCAATCGCATATTTGTGTGCAATTGAAATTTGGTGAAAAGTCTCCACAAGTAGGATTTCTTGATGCAGGCATTTTCAACATCAGCATCATTTCCCCTTTTCAACACAGCAAGTAGTTGTCGAAAATCACCACAACAAATGATAAGAATGCCGCCAAAAGGCTTAGTGTTGCTGCAGACATCTTGAAGAGTTCTGTCCACCGCTTCAAAGCTTTCTCTCCTAATCATTGGACATTCATCCCAGACATTGACTTTCACTTGCTTCATGAAATGTGCCGTCTTAGAGTTCTTCTCGATGTTGCAGAATGTATCCTCGGCCACTTGGATGAGTATCTTGAATCGAGAATGTGTAGTTCTTCCACCAGGCATTAATGTAGCTGCTATCCCAGAGGATGCTACAGCAATAGCCACATCACCTTGACCTCTAACTTTTCCTGACATGATGTCGAAAAAGCAGCCTAATGACAATTTTAGTTGTTAATGAACACTGAAGAATTTGTGCAAAGCATTTGGGGTGGGGGCTGTCAGGGTGGGGTGGGGGGTGGCAAACGTCGTGCAGCTAAGGGAGGGGGACAGCTTCAGGCGCGGGTTCTCGTGAGCTGATGAGAAGGGGGGAGGGGAGGTGTCCTCCAGCGGGGGATGTGGGCGGCTTCAGGAGGGGGCTGCTTGTCCTGTCGAGCAAATCCACCCTTTTTTCTTTTGCTTCAGATCTTCATCATCTGCATTGTTTTGCTCCACTGAACCAGTAATATCTACCGACTAATATTTTTGTGTACCATATAACCATATAACAATTACAGCACGGAAACAGGCCATCTCGACCCTTCTAGTCCATGCCGAACACGTATTCTCCCCTAGTCCCATATACCTGCAGGGTCTTGGTGAGACCACATCTGGAGTATTGCGTACAGTTTTGGTCTCCTAATCTGAGGAAAGACATTCTTGCCATAGAGGGAGTACAGAGAAGGTTCACCAGACTGATTCCTGGGATGGCAGGACTTTCATATGAAGAAAGACTGGATAGACTCGGCTTGTACTAGAATTTAGGAGATTGAGGGGGGATCTTATAGAAGCTTACAAAATTCTTAAGGGATTGGACAGGCTAGATGCAGGAAGATTGTTCCCGATGTTGGGGAAGTCCAGAACAAGTCCAGTCACAGTTTAAG
The DNA here is from genome assembly GCF_010909765.2 of Amblyraja radiata. Lineage (NCBI taxonomy): Eukaryota > Metazoa > Chordata > Chondrichthyes > Rajiformes > Rajidae > Amblyraja > Amblyraja radiata. Next base: position 59,599,469 of record NC_045970.1, on the reverse strand, counting down.
GATAAGGGGGAAATCTTTTAGGACCGAGATGAGGAAAACATTTTTTACACAGAGAGTGGTGAATCTCTGGAATTCTCTGCCACAGAAGGTAGTTGAGGCCAGTTAATTGGCTATATTTAAGAGTCTAGACCAGCGCACGTGGAAATGCTCTTCCATTTTAAACTTTTAGAGAATGGTGTTTCTTCCCTTATCTTCAGGTGTTCTCCGGTGGCGCCATGCTGGACTAGCAGTTGCAACTTTTAGCTCCGCTGCTGTAAAATCGCGATTTTTCGCGTTAAAATCGGGTCTGGAGGTCGGGACCAATTCAAAAACTCACCGGAGCCCCGGGACGTCGCGCTGATGACGTTATCAGTAAGCGCTGCGATTTAAACGGAGGATAAAGGATTTAAAATGAAACAAACATCTTCAGCTCAGAGCCATCAGAGAACAATCTCAAAACAACTGCTGAAAGCCCAGAAAACTGAAGAACAGACCTCTGAAGTGGATTCTGGAATGGCTACAAGAGCCAAGACTGAGATGGCTACTAAGGAGAAAAATGAAATGGAGGAGATAAAGAACTCGGTAAGAGAACTGAGAAAGGATATTACATAGAAACATAGAAATTAGGTGCAGGAGTAGGCCATTCGGCCCTTCGAGCCTGCACCGCCATTCAATATGATCATGGCTGATCATCCAACTCAGTATCCCGTACCTGCCTTCTCTCCATACCCTCTGATCCCTTTAGCCACAAGGGCCACATCTAACTCCCTCTTAAATATAGCCAATGAACTGGCCTCAACTACCCTCTGTTGAGGCTGGAACCTCAAAATGATGGAAAATATTAATGTTAAATTCATGGAAAATATGTTGAACATCAATGCTGGTAATCAAAAAGTTATTGACTGCATTGGCATTATACAAAAACGAATTGAGGATGTGCAAGAAGAGCTAATGGGGAGAATTAATAAAGGGGAAGAAGAATCTAAGAAGAAGTTTGAGGCTGTGCATGTAATTGTTTCTTCACATGTAACTGAAATGAAAGACATGGAAACAATTGTTGATCAAATGGCTGAAGATATGCAGGGAATGAAGCTAGAACTAGACAGCCTCAAGAGTCAACTGGCGAAAGTCTCAGATAAATGTCTTGATCCCGAAGCTCGCTCACGACGCCAACATTTACGAATATTGGGAGTAACAGAAGGGGCAGAGGGGAACAACGCCCGTGAGTTCACTGCCAACTTAATCAAACATGTACTCAATTTACCTGTGGAACCGGAAATTGAAGTGGCACATCGAATACCCAGATTTAAGCCAAGATCACAAGCAGATCCAGCCCACCCACGACAGATCATAGTCAAACTTCGGGACATTTCAGCACTTGAAGAGCTGATGAAAAAAATCAAATACGGAGTGAAGATGACCTTTGGAAACGACTCTATCAAACTCCTCCGGGATTATCCCTATGAGATCGTGCAAAAGAGAAGAAAGTTCTCACAGACAAGACAGATTCTCCATGGAGTTAAAGATGTCAGATGTGGCGTATTTTATCCGGCCAGGATGCGCATTACTTTCAAGGGAAAAGAGAAAACTTTCACTAATTCGGACGCATCTTATAAATATGCCCAAGAGATTGTGGAAGAAACAGAAGATTAATCAAGGCAGCAGGACGATATGGACAAATTCTTTCCTTTTATTACCCATTCCATTGATGAGTACAGATTGTGTTCACCCTCTCACTCCATGAGTCAACAGTGAGAGGGTGAATATGGCGGCCGGTGCAGCAGCAGCACGGCGTGCTGTGGGAGAGTTTTCTCGAGAGTTTTCGCGAATTAAACCGGAGATTTACCATACTGAAGACGGTAGAGTCATAGTCGAGGATGAATTGCTGAACTTTATTGTGGTCAAAATGCGAAAACTAAGCCACGATGATATTGTGACGATAGTTACGAGCAGTTTCAGCTCCGAGCGGATTGAGTCCTCAAAGGCAGTTTTGTCAGAGCTCTTTCCACACAACAAACGATGGTTCACCTACAGGGGACAAAAGAAGGACATTAACAATGTCAAAATGTGCCTGCAAGTGCTTAATGAGTGCGGTGAAGAGATCCCGAGATTTGTATCACACTTTCTGGATGAATTACCCCCCGTCTCATTTAAACACATTGATGTGTCTGCGCTCCTCGGGAGAATGCAGCAAATCAATGCTGACGTTGACTACCTAAGAAGAACTATGGGAACTCAGGTAGCTGCCTGTGAAACATTGCGGGAGGTTTCTGCTAAACTCGACGGCCGGCTGACTGCTGTGGAGGGGGCTTGTGGCCCGGACGCTACTTTTTCGGCTGCCTGCCTCTCTGCTGTGGAGATACAACCGGGCCCTGCGCCCAGTGCGACAGGTCTTTCCTCGACTGTGATGGAGAAGCCGCCGGGCGCTGATCCTGCCCCCTGCACTCCCTCTGTGGTTAATGGATGGTTGACAGCAACGCCTGGCGGGACCGAAGGTAGACAACCAGCCCAGCCTGTAGATCCAGCCCTGGGACGAACGCAGACTCCCCCGTGGAGCATGGTGGTGAAGGAAGGGCGCCGACTGAAGCAGGTACCTGAGAACTCTGCCCATCGACGCCCTACACCTCGCGCTGTAAATACTCCAGCGAGGCGTGTGAGAAAGAAGACCGGCATAATCGGGACTGGTGTGGGTAGCAATATACTGTCTGTCAAAACAAAGATGGTAAAGGTATTTGCTATAAAGTTTGATCTCAGCTTAGACACCAACACTCTCAGTGACTACTTAAAAACGAAGCTGGGTCTTGAAGTGATATGTAGAAAAATAGAGATGACACAGAGTAGATTCAGCTCCTTCTGTGTCACCGCTGAATGTAATGATGTGGCGGAACTGTACGATCCGCAGCTTTGGCCCGCTGGGTCTTTTGTCCGACGCTACTATGAGCCTCGTCGCCCTAGAGGAGCAGACGGAGGCCCGTCTGGTCTAGAGGATGCCCCTCGCTCTCAGGATGAGGAGCTGCTGCACGGTAACGATGCTGGGGTGCCTGTCGCATCTGTGGGGAGGACGGGATGAAGGCCAGCTGTTCCGCAGGGAGCGACAAAACACATTAAATGCATGTTGTTTCATACAACACTCGCGGTTTGCGAGTAGGACATTCTGGTACTGATAGATCAAGACGTTTGGTGGTGGACACACTGCTGGACCAATGTGACATTCTGTGCCTGCAAGAAACTTGGATTGCGAAACAAGATCTGGATAAGTTGAACACTCTACACATGAACTTCCATGGGGCTGGAGAGTCCACTACCGACCTCAGTACGAGGCTGGTTCGGGGTAGGATAGCTGGTGGTGTAGCTATACTGTGGAACATCAAATATGACTCGCTGGTGAAGGTGGTGCGTCTAAATGTTGACTGGGCCATAGGGCTGGAGTGTAATTATAATGGAAAGAAATTTACTGTCTTAAATGTTTATACACCGTATGAATCATATGAGCATGAGGACGAGTTTCTGAACAGGTTAGCTTTTATTCAGTCCTTCATAGAGGACAACAGCTCATCTTGTGTCTACGTCATGGGTGATTTTAATGCTGACATGTCAGATAGCAAATCTTTATTTGCAGCACACCTGCAGCAGTTTTGTAATGAGTCTAAATTAATTCTATCGAGTAAAGCTCTGTTGCCTGATACAAGTTTTACCTATGTTAGTGAAGCGTGGCACACAACATCTTGGTTAGACCATATTGTGACCACAGCTGATGCTCATGCCTCACTGGAAAATGTGGAGATTTGTTATGAACTTGCCACCTCTGATCACATACCTATTGCTGCACGGTTAAATGTTGAGAATGTCCCCCTGCTGTCCAGTAATAATAATGCTGCTTCCTCAAGTAAACTGGACTGGTCAAAACTGAGCAGAGAGGTTATGGCTGGATACTCACTGTGAATGGACAGTTTTGTAAATAATATTGCATTGCCTCAAGAGGCCCTAATGTGCTCAGATATGAATTGTAAGAACGTGCAACATGCTGAAAAACTCTGTGCCACGTATGATGTTATTGTGAAATGTCTCAATGCTTCCAGTGATCCCTTTTGTAAAAGGAAATGTAAGGTACCCAACATCAGACCTGGGTGGAATGAGTTTGTGGCTGAGCAGTACGCTGAGGCAAGAGAGGCCTTTAGACTCTGGTCAGAGGCAGGTAGGCCTAGACAGGGGGTATTGCTAGATATGAACAAACGCACAAATGCTAGAGTTAAATATGCACTTCGTTTTATTAAGAAAAATGAAAACACAATGAGAGCAGACTCGCTTGCCAGGAACCTACAGAATAACAACCTTACTAACTTCTGGAAAGAGGTCAGAGTAATGAATAACAGCAAAACACCCCTACCGTCTGACATTGAAGGTGTTAGTAGCCCAGAAAAATAGCTGAGAGTTGGCGTGAGCACTACCGTAACCTTTTTAACTGTGTTAAAAGTAACCCAGTTAGAATCAATCCTGAACATATTGATCTCTCTGTAGATATGGTAGTTAGGGTAGCTGATGTATATGATGCCGTTAACATGTTGGATAACAACAAAGCCTGTGGTATGGACTGCATTACTGCAGAACATCTAAAATATGCCAGCTATAAGCTCTGCCCTTTGCTTTCCATGTGCTTTAATGGTTGTCTGGTTCATGGTGTCCTGCCAAATGCTATTATGTCTGTAATGTTAGTGCCTGTGATTAAAGATAAGGCTGGTAGGCTCAACAGTATTGATAATTACGACCTATTGCATTAGCCAGTATCTTATCTAAAGTACTGGAGAGAATACTGTTGACAAAGCTAGAAATGTATGTCCTTACTACTGACAATCAGTTTGGGTTCAAAAGAAAACATGGAACTGACCTGTGTATCTATGCTCTTAAAGAGATTGTGTTCAGGTACACAAGCCTGAATTCATCTGTATTTCTATGTTTTATTGATGCGTCCAAGGCATTTGATAGGATTAATCATGAACAGTTGTTTGTAAAATTGCTAAATAGAGGTGCCCCTAAATTCTTAGTGAGAATTTTAGTGTTCTGGTATGCCCATCAAACGTTTCAGGTTAAATGGGACAATGTTGTATCTGCTCCATTCTGTGTTAGTAACGGAGTGCGGCAAGGAGGAATTTTGTCTCCTATTTTATTTAATGTCTATATGGATGAATTGTCAAATCAGTTAAATAGGCTAAAAACTGGCTGTCTTGTGGGCAACACTATTGTTAATCATCTTATGTATGCAGATGACCTGGTCCTGCTCTGTCCATGTAGTGCTGGGCTGCAGCAGATGCTGAAGGTGTGCTCTCAGTATGGCCTTGATTATGACATTAAGTATAACGCTAAGAAAAGCCGCATAATGATAGTTAGAAGCGCTGAGGACAGGGAATCAACTTTTCCGACCTTTTATTTGTCAGACAGTCCTCTTGCAGTGTGTGAGGAAATTAAATACTTAGGTCATGTCATATCTGATGACTGGACGGATGACAAAGACCTCTACCGACAGCGCTGTAAAATTTATTGACTCAAGCTAACATGCTTATAAGGAAGTGTTCTATGTGCTCTGACTCTGTGAAGTGTTCCCTGTTCAGAACCTACATCACACCGTTATATACTGCTCAATTGTGGTCTAAATTATAAGAAAAAGAGTATGCAGAGGCTCAAGGTAGCATATAATGATGCAATGAGGTTGCTGCTTCGTGTCCCTAGGTGGCATAGTGCCAGTCAATTGTTTGTGTCCACTAGAGTGCCAACCTGTGAGGCACTCTTAAGACAGCTGATGTTTAGTTTTATGTGTCGCCTGGACAAGTCAGAGAACCACATAATTGAAGCCCTAGACAGCCCTCTGAAAAGCTGCTATAGATTCACTTCTAGGCTAGACGGCATTGGTGCAATAGCTTGTATATATTTTAGGCTAATATGCAATTTTTTAATGTATCTTTGTAATTCTTTGTACTGTTTGATGTGTTATATGGACCTGTGTCTGAAATAAAGCTTAAAAAAAATAAAATGTGAAAAATAAATAAATAAATAAATAAATAAATAAATAAAGACACCTTTTTGGTCTTTCTGATGTTGAGGGCTAGATGAAAAAGCATTAGGCAAGATTTCAGTATAAAACACAATTAGGAAAAACAAATCTATAGTAGTGCATGGAGTGGTCCTTGTATTCCATGCTGATTTAGTATTAGGGTTGTGCAGATCAGTTTAAGAAGCTAGAGTAGACGCTGCTTGTCCTGTCGAGCAAATCCACCGTTTTTTCTTTTGCTTCAGATCTTCAGCGTCTGCATTGTTTTGCTCCACTGAACCAGTAATATCTACCGACTAATATTTTTGTGTACCATATAACCATATAACAATTACAGCACGGAAACAGGCCATCTCGACCCTTCTAGTCCATGCCGAACACGTATTCTCCCCTAGTCCCATATACATGCGCTCAGACCATAACCCTCCATTCCTTTCCCGTCCATATAACTATCCAATTTATTTTTAAATGATAAAAACGAACCTGCCTCCACCACCTTCACTGGAAGCTCATTCCACACAGCCACCACTCTCTGAGTAAAGAAGTTCCCCCTCACGTTACCCCTAGTGGGGGCGCCGTCCTGTGTGGTATGGCTGCCCAGCCTGCAGCTGTCTGTTTTTCATATTTTTTCTTATTTTTAGTTAGTTGAGTGTTTTGTTTTTAGGAGTTCTAGCCTTTTTATGTGGGGGGGGGGGGAGGTGGAAACTGCTTTCTAGGGTCTCCTACCTGGTCGGAGAGGCAGCTTTTCTCCGGGCTGCAGTTTCGACCCGTCCTCGCGGCCTACCAGCGGGCCTGGAGCGGTGTTTCCTGAGGGGAGCGCCCAGTACCTCGGCTTCGGCGGCGGCACAGCGCTGGAGCGCTATCACGGAGCAGAGCGGGCGATGCCTTGCCCGGGACGCCGCGCTGGAACTCCGGTGAGCTGAAGACCGCCGATGAACATCGCGGAGCTGCGGGACTGTGGAGCGGCCAGCTGCGGGCGGCGGCGCTGAACTTTACATCGGGAGCCTGGGATCTCGCGACGAGATCGCCAGTGGTGGAGCTCCATCCGGCGCGGCCTTGTTGGCATCGGAAGCCGCGGTCTCCGGTAAGGGAAGCGGCCGTTCCAGGGTTCCCATGCCGTTGAGAGGATTCTCCCGACGCCGGAGCACCATCACCCGGCGAGAATGGCCTGGAATATCGGGCCTCCGTAAAGTCAACTGAGGCCTCAATGGGCCCGACTATGGGTGGACAAGGGATGGGGACGGGACATTGTGCCTTCCCCCACAGTGGGAACCATTGTGGGGGGATGTTTTTATGTTTAAATTTATTTATTACTGTTATGTCTGTATTCTTTCTTCATGTGCTGCATTGGCAAGAAGCATTTCACTACACCTAGGTGTATGTGACCAATAAAATAACCTTTGAAATAACCTTTGAACTTCTGTCCCTTAATTCTCAAGTCATGTCCCCTTGTTTGAATCTTCCCTACTCTCAGTGGGAAAAGCTTATCCACGTCAACTCTGTCTATCCCTCTCATCATTTTAAAGACCTCTATCAAGTCCCCCCTTAACCTTCTGCGCTCCAAAGAATAAAGATCAAACTTGTTCAACCTTTCTCTGTAACTTAGTTGCTGAAACCCAGGCAACATTCTAGTAAATCTCCTCTGTACTCTCTCTATTTTGTTGACATCCTTCGTATAATTAGGCGACCAAAATTGTGCATCATACTCCAGAATTGGCCTCACCAATGCCTTGTACAATTTTAACATTACATCTCACCTTCTATACTCAATGCTCTGATTTATAAAGGCCAGTACACCAAAAGCTTTCTTTACCACCCTATCTACATGAGATTTCACTTTCAGGGAACTGTGCACAGTTATTCCCATATCCCTCTGTTCACCCACATTCTTCAATTCCCTACCATTTACCATGTACATCCTATTTTGATTTGTCCTGCCAAGATGTAACACCTCACACTTATCAGCATTAAACTCCATCTGCCATCTTTCAGCCCACTCTTCCAACTGGCATAAATCTCTCTGTAGACTTTGAAAATCTACTTCATTATCCACAACCCCATCTATCTTAGTATCATCTGCATACTTACTAATCCAATTTACCACACCATCATCCAGATGATTGATGTACATGACAAACAACAGTGGACCCAACAGATCCCCGTGGCACCCCACTAGTCACTGGCCTCCAACCTGACAAACAACAATCCACCAGTACGTTTATTTTCTTTCACGTTTGCGATTTTGAGAAACAAACACAGTATTTTCACATGGACAAAGTTCATTAGCTGGACACAGGATTACAATATAATTCATCAAAGCAACAGTGATTGTCAAACCCGTCAAGATTACTGTCATGTTTAGTAAAGCAGTTTTCACATTATAGCTCCAGATGAAAACATCCCAGGCACAGAGCCAGAGGTACACAAAATTGCTGGGGAAACTCAGCGGGTGCAGCAGCATCTATGGAGCGAAGGAAATAGGCGACGTTTCGGGCCGAAACCCTTCTTGAGTCTGAAGAAGGGTTTCGGCCCGAAACGTCGCCTATTTCCTTCGCTCCATAGATGCTGCTGCACCCGCTGAGTTTCCCCAGCAATTTTGTGTACCTTCGATATTCCAGCATCTGCAGTTCCCTTTTGAACACAGAGCCAGAGGGGTTACTTTTGAAGAACAGTAATGCCAGGAGAATTCATCCAGTCCGACAGGTTTTGTGGACATGTGATGGTTACTGTTTTAACCCCAGATCAGATGCACAGAACATAATTATAGATCATTAGCAAGATATTTTAAAGAATGCGAGTTGAAAAAGTGATGCAATCATGGTAATGTGAAATGAAGTTGGGGAATTTATTCCTCATTCCAGAGGATGGCAAAGTGCCAGGACTTTGCTGAGGTGTTGTTATTCTAGTTTGTTTTCAGGTCACAATGTTGCAGTGGAGGAGGTGCAGACAGACAGGTTGTGATGGGAGTGAAATTGAGAATAAATATGGAAGGCTACAGAAATCTTTCTCTGTCATCCTTGCCGACAGAGCAAGTGCCCAGCAAAACGACCACTTGATCTGCGTTTCATTTCTCCAGTGTAAACAACACCAAACTGTGAAGACCGAATGCACTGCACCTGATTGAATGAAGTGCAAGTGAATCGCTTTTTCATTTAGAATGATTATTTGAGGCGCATTTGTTTTTCCTGGGTGTCTACAAAAGATGTAAAATTTAACCACGAAACATCCAAATGTCCTCACCAGTGTATGTGAGCACCCGGAGATAACCCACTCGGGCACAGGGAGAACGTACTGTACAAACTCTGTACACACACCACCAGTAGTCACGATTGAACATGGGTCTCTGGTGCTGTAGGGCAGCAGATGGCACTGCTGTACTGTGCCTAAAGGGGCTGTCCCAACTGGGCGACACGCACGCGCACGCGCACACACACACACACACACACACACACAGCGGGAGCCAGGGAAAGCGGGGGAGCGCTGTCTGAAATTCACACCCGCGATGAAGATGAAAGTAAAAAAGATGCACAGTAACGGTAAGTCCTTTAGAGAGCACGGGGGGGGCGCGAGAGAAGGAGAGAGAGAAGGGGGGGAGAGAAGGGGAGAGAGGGGGGGAGAGAAGGGGAGAGAGGTGGGGGGGAGGGGGGGAGAGGGGGAGCGACGAGGGGGAGCGAAGGGTAGAGAAGGGGGGGAGAAAGGTGTGGAGACACTTTTAAGAAGTTTAATAAAGTTAGCGGGCATTTTACCTACCGGTAGGTCTTCCTTGGTCCTGAAAACTCCAATGAGCCAATCAAAATGCCCGGTCAGCGAAGGAGATTGCCTGTAACTAAATAGTGACCCCACTCCACTGCACTACGAGTTAAAAAGAACCATGCCGACCAAATTCTACTCCTGGAAATGTTTTCAAAATGCTGAAAATTTTTCCACGACCTAGCTGAGGCCACGAGTATTCGGGAACTTCCCTCGAGCATGAAAGAGAGTTCCAGTGACCAAATAGGATCACGTGTCGACCATGCTACAAGTTTGAAGGTCGAAGACACTCTTCTAAACTGGCAGATTAGGTTGCCCAAGTGGGACAGCCCCTTAATAGTGTCCATCGTGATGCTATTAAAATGCCTGCCTCACTGCTATGTACCTTCTATCTCTAGTTTCCCTTTCCCCAGACTCTCACTCTGAAGAAGAGTCTCAATCCAAAATGTCACCTATTCCTTTTCTCCAGATATGCTGTCTGACCTGCTGAGTTATTTCAGCATTTTGTGTCTATCAACAGTGTCAACCAGCATCTGCTGTTCCTTCCCACACATTTTGTCTGCTTCACTGAGAAATCTCCTCAAGGTATGCCTACATTGAAGAAGTTCTCCTCTCTATGACGAGTTCTGTAACACCCTCTCTTGTTGTTATGTCCCCTCTATATCTCCCATTTCCCTTTCCTCTGACTCTCAGTCTGAAGAAGGGTCTCAACCCAAAACGTCACCTATTCCTTTTCTACAAACATGTTGCCTGACCTGCTGAGTTATTCCAGTTTTCTATGTCTATCTTCAGTGTGAACCAGCATCTGCAGTTAATTCCTACATAATTGTCCTGTCTTTATAGGTGGAATAGGACTCTCTTCGTTGCAAGGCCCTGTTCTATTTTTAGGTGGGACCCCCGAATAATCAACGGGAATTAAAAGAATGAATGTGCTGGGAGATTGTTAACAGCTGCAGGTCAAATAAGGTTGTTGTAGTAGGGGATTTTAACTGTCCCTATATAGACTGGGAAAATCATAGTGTGGAGGGTTTAGATGGGGTGCAATTCCTCAAAAGTGTTCATGAGAGTTTTCTTAAGCAGTACGTGGAGGCCCCCACATGTGAGAGGGCAATGCTGGATCTAGTATTGGGAAATTGGGAAGGACAAGTGAATGAAGTGTGTGTGGAGGAGCCTTTTGGGACAAGTGACCACAGTTCGATTAGTTAAGATAGTTATGGATCGTAACGGAGAGGGTCCACGTGTTAAAATGCTCAACTGGGTTAAGGCCAACTTTGAGGGTATGAGAGAAGGTTTCGCTCAAGTTGACTGGAGCAGGTCATTAGATGGGAAAGGAACATCTGCCAAGTGGGATGTTTTTAAAAGTGTACTGAAAAAGCTCTGGATGTGTACATCCCCGTTAGAGTGAAGGACAAAGCAGACAAACGCAAGGAAGCTTGGCTGATGAGTGAAATTGAGACGTTAACCAAAAACAAGAAGGTTGCACGGGACAGGTGTAGGCAGCTGGGATCCCTGGAGTAGTTTCAGGAGCTAAGGAGTAAACTAAATAAGGAAATCAGAAGGGCAAAAAGGGGTCAGGAGATAACCCTGCCAGGTAGCATTAAGGACAATCCCAAAAGATTTTACAAATACATAAGAGGGAAAAGGGTAACTAGAGAGAGAGTGGGACCGCTCAGGAATCAAAGCGGTCATCTCTGTGTGGAGCCACAGGAGATGGGCAAGGTCCTCAATGAGTGTATTTACCGAGAAGAAAGCCAGTAGGACGGAGGAAATTGGAGCAGTGACTGGAAGTGTCTTGAGAGCAGTCAGGGTTACTGTCGAAGAGGTGCTGAAGGTATTGTTGTGTTTGAAGGTAGACAAATCTCCAGGGCTTGATCTGCTATATCCTAGGACATTGTGGGAAACTAGAGAGGAAATTGCGGGAGCCCTGGTTGAAATTTACGAGTCATCCTTAAATACAGGAGAGATGCCGGAAGACTGGAGGTGGCAAATGTTGTGCCTCTTTTCAAGAAGGGCTGCAGGGAAAATGCTGGGAACTATAGGCCGGTGAGATTCACAGAACAAGGGGTCAAAGTTTAAGGATAAGGGGGAAATCTTTTAGGACCGCGACGAGGAAAACATTTTTCACACAGAGAGTGGTGAATCTGTGGAATTCTCTGCCACAGAGGGTAGTTGAGGCCAGTTCATTGGCTATATTTAAGAGGGAGTTAGATGTGGCCCTTGTGGCTAAAGGGATCAGGATGTATGGAGAGGAGGCAGGTACAGGATACTGAGTTGGATGATCAACCATGATCATATTGAATGGCGGTGCAGGCTCGAATGGCCTACTCCTGCACCTATTTTCTATGTTCCTATGTTTCTATGTTTCTACATCTGTAGTTGGTAAGTTAATGGAGATAAGTTATTGTGAGGGACAGGATATACAGACATTTGGATGGGCAAGGGCTGATTAGGGATAGTCAGCAGGGCTTTGTACGTGGGAGGTCGTGTCTCACAAATTTGTTTGATTTTTTTGAAGGCGTGAGCAAAAATGTTGATGAGGGCAGAGCTGTAGATGTTGTGTACATGGACTTAATTCAGTAAGGCATTCAACAAGGTTCTGCATGGTAGGCTGCTCTAGAAGGTTAGATCGCATGGGATCCAAGGAGAGATATGGATTGAATGGATAGCATGGATAGAAAATTGGCTCCATGGAAGAAAGCAGAGGGTGATGGTGGAAGGTTGCTCCACAGACTGGATGCCTGTGACTAGTGGCGTGCCTCAGGGTTCGGTGCTGGGCCCGTTACTGTTTGTCATCTACATCAATGATTTGGATGAGAACATACAAGGCAAGTTTAGCAAGTTTGCTGATGATACAAAAGTGAGTGGTTTTGCAGATAGTGAAGACGGTTGTGAACGATTGCAGCAAGATCTGGATCGATTGGCCAGGTGGGCGGAGGAACGGTTGATGGAATTTAATACAGAGAAGTGTGAGGTGTTGCATTTTGGGACGTCAAACTAGGGCAGGACCTACACAGAGAATGGTCGGCCTCTGGGTAGTGTTGTAGAGCTGAGGGATCTAGGAGTACAGGTGCATAGTTCCTTGAAGGTTGAGTCACAGGTAGATAAGGTGGTCAACAAGGCTTTTGGCACTTTGGCCTTCATCAGTCAGAGTATTGAGTATAGAAGTTGGGAGGTCATGTTGCAGTTGTATAAGCTGTTGGTGAGACCGCATTTGGAATATTGTGTTCAGTTCTGGGCACCATGTTATAGGAAAGATATTGCCAAGCTCATAAAAGATTAATGAGGATGTTGCCAGGACTAGAGGGTGTGAGCTATAGGGAGAGGTTGAGTAGGCTGGGTCTGTATTCCATGGAGTGCAGGAGGATAAGGGGTGATCTTATAGAGGTGTATAAGATCATGAGAGGAATAGATCGGGTAGATGCGCTGTCTTTTGCCCTGAGTAGGGGAATTGAGGACCAGAGGACATAGGTTCAAGGTGAAGGGGGAAAGATTTAATAGGAATCCAAGGGATAACATTTTCATACAAAGGGTGGTGGGTGTATGGAACAAGCTGCCAGAGGAGGTAGTTGAGGCTGGAACTATCCCATCATTTAAGAAACAGTTGGACAGGTACGTGGACAGGACAGGTTTGGAGGGATATGGACTAAGCATAGGCAAGTGGGATAGTGTAGCTGTGACATTGTTGGCCGGTGTGGGCGAGTTGGGCCGAATGGCCTGTTTCCACACTGTATCACTCTATGACTGACTCTATGGCCTATTCCACTTCTTGCTGCTCACAAGTGGTAGTAGCAAGGCTCGACTTAATGTGAAACTGAAGAACCCACGCAAGTCACATATATCAGTGAATTACCAAACCTGATGAATGAAAGTCCCCATTCATTATCGGTTTAACAAATTAGAATGCTAGGGTAAAGAGTTTCAAAGAGCATCCTCATTTAACATATTCTTCCTTAGCAACCAACAGATTAAAAAAATGTCAAAAGGTAGCAACAGAGAAGGCACCCTTGTAACTATTGTTAAAGTTCAGTTTAAGCATGCATTTAAATACCAGTGCCTGCCATAATGTTTGGGACAATGACCTATCATTTATTTATTTGCCTCTGTACTCCACAATTTGTGATTTGTAATCGAAAACATCACATGTGGTTCAAGTGCACATTGTCAGATTTTATTAAAGGGTATTTTTATACATTTTGCTTTCCCCATGTAGACATTACAGCTGTGTTTATACATAGACCCCCCCCCCCCCCCACCCCACATTCAGGGGACCATAATGTTTGAGACACATGGCTTTGCAGGTGTTTGTAATTGTTCAGGTGTGTTTAAATGCCTCCTTAATGCAGGTATATGAGAGCTCTCAGCACCCAGTCTTTCCTCCACTCTTTCCATCACCTTTGGAGACTTTTATTACTGTTTAGCAACATGAGGACAAATGTTGTGCCAATGAAAGTCAAAGAAGCCATTATGAGACTGCGAAATAAGAATAAAACTGACCTCCCAACTTCTATACTCAAGAATAATGCAGGGTGACTTGGACAGGTTGGGGGAGTGGGCAGATGCATGGCAGATGAAGTTTAATGCGGATAAATGTGAGGTTATCCACTTCGGTAGCAAAAACAGGAAGGCAGATTATTATCTAAATGGCGTCAAGTTGGGAAAAGGGGAAGTACAACTGGATCTAGGGGTCCTTGTACATCAGTCTATGAAAGTAAGCATGCAGGTACAGCAGGCAGTGAAGAAAGCGAATGGCATATTAATTCCCGGGATGGCGGGACTGTCATATTCTGAGAGAATGGAGCAGCTGGGCTTGTACACTCTGGAGTTTAGAAGGATGAGAGGGTATCTCAATGAAACATATAAGATTGTTAAGGGTTTGGGCACACTAGAGGCAGGAAACATGTTCCCGATGTTGGGGGAATCCAGAACCAGGGGCCACAGTTTATGAATAAGGAGTCGACTCACTGTACCTTTAGCCCACTGTACCTTTGGCCCACTGTACCCTTAGCCCACTGTACCTTTAGCCCACTGTACCTTTAGCCCACTGTACCTTTAGCCCACTGTACCTTTAGCCCACTGTACCTTTAGCCCACTGTACCTTTGGCTCACTGTACCTTTAGCCCACTGTACCCTTGGCTCACTGTACCAGGGGGAGGGGGTTCGGAGGGTCCAGGTCTATGGGGGAGGGGTTGTGGGTCGGGGGGCCCAGGGGGAGAGGAGAATGAGGGGGAGGGGGGGGTCCTGGTCCAGGGGGTTGAGGGGTCCGTGCCGGGGGCTCAGTGCATTTTGCAGACGAGGGATCCGACCACAGACTCCATCAGCCGAGCGCTCTGTTTCCCGGCCTCTAGCACCTCCTGGTGGTTGGCGCGCTCCTTGCTCTCGTAATCCATCACCACCTTGTTGGTGACCAGCGACAGGCCCAGCACCCTGAGGTGGCAATGTCGTGCCGCAATCACCTCGTGGGTGGTGCTCATCCCTGGGGGGGGGGGGGGAGAGGGTCAGTCAGCGAGAACCCCCACAATCCTGTATCCCCCCTCCCTCCCCCACTCTTGTACCCCGAGATCCCTCCCCGCGGCTCGTGGTGTGTGTGGGGGAGGGGGAGGGGCAGAGGGTGGGGGTGGGAGGAGGGGTCCTGGGGAGTGGGGGTTGGGGTGGGGTCAGGTTGGGGGGAGGGGGTCAGTTTGGGGGGGTCGGGGTGGGGTTTGTGGGGGTCGGGGGGTCAGGGTGGGGAGTCTGGTTGGGGTCAGGGGTCAAGGTGGGGTCATGGGGTGTGGGTCGGGGTCAGGTTGGGGGGTCAGGGGTCAGGTTGGGGGCTCGGTGTTTGTGGGGGAGGTCGGGTCGGGGCTTGTGGGGTCGGGTGGGGTCAGGGTGAGGGGTCAAGGTGGGGTCATGGGGTGAGGGGTCAGGGTGGGGGTCGGGTGGGGTCAGGTTGAGGGGTCAAGGTGGGGTCATGGCGTGTGGGTCGGGGTCAGGTTGGGGTTTGTGGGGGGGGTCGGGTCGGGGTTTGTGGGGGGGGTCGGGTTGGGGTTTGTGTGTGTGGGGGGGGGGGGGGAGACCCACCGACAGCATCGGCCCCCAGTAACTGCAGCATGCGACATTCAGCGATGGTCTCGAAGTTGGGACCGCCCAGCGCGCAGTAAACGCCCTCATGTAGCCGCGAACACTCGCCCAGCTCACGGAAAACATCCAGCACCAACTTGCGGAGATCCTTGTCGTACGCGTCAGACATGCAGGGGAAACGCTCCCCAAACCTGGGGGGGAGAGAGGGGGAAGGGGGGGAGAGAGGGGGGGAGGGAGGGAGAGGGGGAGGGAGAGAGGGGGGGAGGGAGGGAGACTGTTACTCTTCAGTCCCTGGACCCCCCACCTGTCGTCATTCACCCCCACAAGGGGGGTTGACCCCCATCAGTCCCCACACTCCACCCCCCCCCCCCATTAATGATTCTAAGGGAGTAAGGGGCGACCGTGGCTGACAAGGGAAGTCAAGGACAGTATAAAAATAAAAGAGAAGGAGTATAACACAGCAAAGATGAGCGGGAAGCCAGAGGCAACTTTCCAAGAACAACAGAAGAAAAGTAAAGGGTGAAAACTAAAGATGGGGTAAGCTAGCCAAGAATATAAAGGAGGATCATCTTTCCTTGTAGGAATAAAAGTGAAACACATCTAAATTAAAGTGAAGTGTATGAATAACCAGGTTACGAGGCGCAGACTGATTAATAAAGTAACCGAAACGCTGATAGCGCATACAGGAATGTACAGATGGTTCAAACTAAATCCCCGTATCTAAGGAGCGGCCGACAAACCCGTCCCACCCGTCTCCTTGTTCATCAGTCGCTGAAAGTAAGCATGCAGGTACAGCAGGGGGCAGTCCGTGGTGTTCCCATATCCCCTGACTCCGCTATCTTTAAGAACAACCTGACCCCATTATTCCCTCTCTAGCCTCCCTTTTCCTCTTAATACACCTGTAGAATTTCTTGGATTTGCCTTTGTCTTGACAGCCAGATCATGTCCTCTTTTTGCCTTTCTGATTGATTTCAGTAAACTTCTGCGCTTCTTATACTCACTGAGGGATTTGCTTGATCCCGACTGCCTATAGCCGATATATATATCTCCTCAAATGTCCTTGCATCTCCAACCTTGGCTTTGTCCAGGGACCCCGACAGTCCTTTCATCTGAGACGGAGGTTCACATGTACTTCTTCTAACCCCACCTACTACATCTGGTGTTCCCAATGTGGGCTCCAATGTACATCAGTGAAAGCAAATGTGGACTTGGCGACTTAACATACTTGTTATACTTGACGAAATGTAGACTTGGCGACTTAACATACTTGTTATACTTGACGAAACGTAGACTTGGCGACTTAACATACTTGTTATACTTGACGAAACGTAGACTTATTTTGCTGAATACTTACACTCAGTCCACTGAGACCGACAGGATATCCTGATTGCCAACCATTTCAACACCCCTCCCATTCCCACACTGACCTTTCCGTCCTGGGCCTCCTCCATTGCCAGAGTGAGGCCACTCACAAATTGGAGGAACAGTGCCTCATATTTCACTTGGGTAGCTTACATCCCAGTGTTAAGAATGATGATTCGCTAATTTTAAGTAACTTATACTTATACTCCACTCTCCTCTCCCCTGCTTCCTCAACCTAGTCATTTAACCAGTTCCCCCGTCTCCACATTGCTTCCCTCTAGAGATCACACCTTCCCTAGCCAACAATGGGCCTACCAGGGTACCGCCCTGTCTGAGGGTCATTTGTGGCCAGCCCTGATCGGTCCTGGTCTTTTCTTGGCTCCAGGTCTTCATAACACCTACCCCTACTCTCAGCCTGAAGAAGGGTCCCCACTCAGAATGTCACTCACCCTTTTTCACCAGAGATGCTGCCTGGCCCACTGAGTTATGCCAGCACTTTGTGTCTATCTTCTTCTGCACTTCTACAAGCTGCCCAATTGTTGTCTTCAGTAAAGTCCTCTGCAGTAAGCTGTCTCCTGGCCACCATTTCTCCCTGTCTGGCTACAAACTACATACTGTATGCCTGGTGACTTGCTAGATGCAAATACCACATCTGACGCACACATCTACGGTATTTAAACTGGTGACAGTGAATGAAAGATCAAGTGGCGGTGTGATTCCATCTCAGCTGTCTAGCCTTGTCTAGCCTTGACTTCTTAGCTGTCCAATAAGAGAAAAAGGAGGTTTGTACTGGGGAACCATCTATACCATTGTAAATTAAAAGAAATTGTAGATTGAGGATCAAGTGGGATGTGAACTAAAGAATTAGGAATGACATGATTAGGAATGAGAAGGTGAGTGGAACATTACAGATGAGGATACACTATCACCAGGATAATTCCTGGGATGGCGGGGCTGTCATATGCTGAGGGAATGGAGCGGCTGGGCCTGTATGCTCTGGAATTTCAAAGGATGAGAGGTTATCTTATTGAAACATATAAGATTATTAAGTGTTTCGACATGCGAGAGGCAGGAAACATGTTCCCGATGTTGGGGGAGTCTTGAACCAAGGGCCACAGTTTAAGAATAAGGAGTAAAGCATTTAGAATGGAGACGGGGAAACACTTTTTCTCACAGAAAGTTGTGAGTTAGTGGAATTCTCTGCCTCAGAGGCGGTGGAGGCAGGTTCTCTGGATACTTTCAAGAGAGAGCTAGATAGGGCTCTTAAAGATAGCGGAGTCAGGGGATATGGAGAGAGGGCAGGAACGGGGTACTGATTGGGGATGATCAGCCATGATCACATTGAATGGCGGTACTGACTCGAAGGGCCGAATGGCCTACTCCTGTACCTATTGTCAATTGTCTATCTGACCTTGACTATGCTCCTGAGGTCATATAATTTTCTACACCATTGCGTCAGGACCCTTGGCATTGCACTTCTCTAAAACACTTCTACACCCATCTCCGCCCTGTTCCACACTATTTCAGTAAGATGATTGTCTACAATTACTTTGGTTCATTTAACTGATCCACTTGCACTCTTTTCGTACCACATTTAAGACTGGCTACTCACACAATTGCTGAAATTTCTCATTTCCTTTCTCATTTAACTCTTTTCCTTATTTCAGTTTTGTACTTGGATATAACACGGATAGGCAAATAAGCCAGACAAATCTGTATAGAGTGATAAATCACACTAACCTGGAACAAGTGCAGTCAAGTATTCAAACCACTGACGCATAGTGGAATCTCCAAATAAATGAACCTTTTTCCTACGAAGGCATTCGGTAACTTTTGCAGGAGTGTTGAAGCTGTGAATATTGCAGGTCAGGGACATCCACTGGTCCTTATAATAAAAGCCAGATGGTGTAGCCATTGGTTTTCCCCGGATGCATTTGTCAAGAACTGTGGCTGAAAATAAGGGGACAAAGAGAAACATTTTGCCTTTGGCTATCTATACATTTTTGAGTGGTTAGGTATAATTTCCATGGACAGAATGTACAAAGTAAACTAATCTGAGCAGTACATGAACAATCTTGTGTCAATGAGGTTGGCAGCAGGCCAGCTGGGTGAATAGTTCCTTTGTTAAGATCCATTAACCAGAAATGAATTTCTGAAAGCTGGGAGGGTGGCTAATGTTGCACCATTATTTGAGAAAGGCTCGAGGACAAATCAGAGAAATCAGGGGACAGTGTGGATCCACTGCTGTTAGTTAATATTGTTAGTAAATTTATACCTAAATTGCTGATATGGTGGACAGTGAGGAATACTTACACAACAGAGCTCATTTTCTCCATATTCTACTGAATCACAGAGCTATAGGGCATGGAAACAGATTCTTCGGACTACTCTGTCCATATTGATCATTCTGGGATTCTGAGCTAGCCCCATTTGCCCACATTTAGTCTATAACTGTCAAAACACTATAACCTTCAAAACTCCTTAGATTCTGGAGTAGTTCCTGAGGATTGGAGGGTGGCTAATGTAACCCCACTTTTTAAAAAGGGAGGGAGAGAGAAAACGGGGAATTACAGACCAGTTAGTCTAACATCGGTAGTGGGGAAACTGCTAGAGTCAGTAATTAAAGATGGAATAGCAGCACATTTGGAAAGTGGTGAAATCATTGGACAAAGTCAGCATGGATTTACGAAAGGTAAATCATGTCTGACGAATCTTATAGAATTTTTCGAGGATGTAACTAGTAGCGTGGAGAAGGGAGAACCAGTGGATGTGTTATATCTGGACTTTCAGAAGGCTTTCGACAAGGTGCCACATAAGAGATTAGTATACAAACTTAAAGCACACGGTATTGGGGGTTCAGTATTGATGTGGATAAAGAACTGGCTGGCAAACAGGAAGCAAAGAGTAGGAGTAAACGGGTCCTTTTCACAATGGCAGGCAGTGACTAGTGGGGTACCGTAAGGCTCAGTGCTGGGACCCCAGCTATTTACAATATATATTAATGATTTGGACGAGGGAATTGAATGCAACATCTCCAAGTTTGCGGATGACACGAAGCTGGGGGGCAGTGTTAGCTGTGAGGAGGATGCTAGGAGGCTGCAAGGTGACTTGGATAGGCTGGGTGAGTGGGCAAATGCATGGCAAATTCAAGAATATCAAATTATGAGGCAGCAATAAAGTGAACACCCAGTATTTATCCCAACTTAGAGGATTCTAAAATTAGAGCGCAAAGGGTAAGAAAGATCTCAGAGGCATATTTTTCACTCTGGAATGAACTGCCAGAGGAGGTGACAGAATTGCTACTTTAAAATTTCATATCACCAAAGTGATTAGTGGCAGGTTAACCAATAGTACTTCAAGCCCATACCTTTCCTGTTCAAAAAGTTAACACCTTCATTTATTGGTACAGTTGCTGTTGAGAGCTGGCTCGGTGAACTCAATGGAAGAGCTGCACTGACTAGATGTATGTTGGGTGATGATCTGCCTCCACTACTGATGGTCCACACCAGGAAAGAGGGTTCAATTCCAGAAAAATGCAGTTTTATCTTAGATTATATTTTCAACCATCTATTAAAATTATAAAAATACAATTGGCAACCATATCTCCAATAAGAATAAATGGATTGTATTGGTTGAGAAGTGACAGGTGCATAATATTGAATCAATACTAGCCCTGGAAAATAATACATTTTGCTGAATAAATTATAACTTAAATGTTCTTCAAATTCAAGAAAGAGCTACATGTTCTGTAAAGTTATATTTTGTTTGTACGGTCTGCATATTTATAGTGAGGAACTGCTTCACTATTCTATTATTATTTCCTCCAATACACTAGACTATAATTTTTTTAGACATGATTGAAAATGATCTTACTTGGTTGAGGTGATGGCTCTACGATTATATAACCCAAGGCACAGGGTATTATGGGCATCTTGACATTGACATTTCTGCAAATGTTAATACCATTCATTAAGTCACTGTGTCAATATAAAATGCATACAAAGGACAGTCCAAGATAGTCATCAAATAATCTACTTATCCAACCTAGCACATCGCAATTAACATAGTTTCCACAAGTTTAGCTTCAAATGTCATCTTCTAAATATTATGGAACCTGTAATTTAGCAAATCCATCTAAATCCAAATTGATCTACGTTAAATTACATTTCTACTGGTAACAATTGATTTTCTTAAAATATCAGACTCTGTAACTAACAACTAAAACATCAGGTTAGAGGATAATCAGAGATTATTCACAATTCAAGCAAAACTCGTTTTCTAGAACAAGGTCCGAAGCCTGGCAGGTCACAGCTGTTCATGCACATGTGGGTGACAAAACTTCTCATATCCAGTCATTGTTCCAGTAACTCATTTACATTTTTATAGTCTGCTAAGAGAAGAGTCTCTTTCTATTTCCTCCTCCAGGGCCTTCATAATTTAATCCACTTCAAATAAATCACCACAATCTCCTGTTCCATGGAAACAACTGAATTGCTGGTGCCTCTGGCTGCTACAAATGTGACAAGTGCATCCAGGTACAGCTCCTGAAGGACCATGTTGGGGAACTGGAGAAGCAAGTGGATGACCTCTGGTTCATCCGAGAAACTGAGTCGTTCCTCGACAAGTCCTACAGTAAGATTGTTACACCTGAGGTACTGGAAGAGAGAAGGTGGGAGACAGTGAGAAAGGGAGGGAAACATGGAATGCCAACGTCCCCGGGTGTTGTACCTCGTGTGAACAGGTTCACCCACTTAGAAGCTGTCGGGACATAAGACGTTTTTACACTGAGCGGCGGACTGGCTTGCGAAGCAAAAAGGGCTGTTGAGCCAAAACCAAATAGGCCAAAGTCAGGCAAAGCCATTGTAGTGGGAGACTCCATTGTGAGAGGTACGGACAGGGGTTTCTGCGGCAACATACGGGATTCGAGGAAGGTGTGCTGCCTTCCTGGTGTCAGGATCCAGGATGTCACGGACAGAGTGCAGAAAATCCTCAAGGGCGAAGGTGAACAGCCGGACGTGGTAGTGCATGTCGGCACAATCGATGTCGGAAAGAAGGGGATTAATATTCTGCAGCGTGACTTCAGAGAGCTTGGAAAAATGCTGAAAAGCAGAACCTCCAGGGTTGTTATCTCCGGTTTGCTTCCAGTTCCTCGTGCTGGCGAGAGCAGGAACAGGGAGATACGGGACCTGAATGTGTGGCTGAGGAACTGATGCACGGGGCAGGGATTTAGATTCTTAGATCACTGGGATCTGTTTTGGGGTAAGGGGGAACTGTACAAAAGGGACGGATTGCATCTTAACAGGTGTGGGACCAGCATTCTGGCAGGCAGGTTTGCCACTGCTACACGGGTGGTTCTAAACTGAATAAGGGGGGTGGGGTGTCAAATGGGATAGTCGAGGATAGAGTTAAAGGGAAAGGGTTTCTTAAATGTGTGAGCGGAGAGACAGAGGGGTGTAAAATGAGGGTAGAAGCAATAGGTAGCAAGGTGAAAAGTAAAAGTGGCAGGCAGACAAATCCAGGGCAAAAATCAAAAAGAGCCACTTTTCAACATAATTGTATAAGGGGTAAGAGTGTTGTAAAAACAAGCCTGAAGGCTTTGTGTCTCAATGCAAGGAGCATTCGTAATAAGGTGGATGAGTTGAATGTGCAGATAGCTATTAATGACTATGATATAATTGGGATCACGGAGACATGGCTCCAGGGTGACCAAGGCTGGGAGCTGAACATCCAGGGATATTCAATATTCAGGAGGGATAGACAGAAAGGAAAAGGAGGTGGGGTATTGTTGCTGGTTAGAGAGGAGATTAACGCAATAGAAAGGAAGGTCATTAGCTTGGAGGATGTGGAATCGGTATGGGTAGAGCTGCGAAAACACTAAGGGGCAGAAAACGTTAGTGGGAGTTGTGTACAGGCCACCTAACAGTAGTAGTGGAGTTGGGGATGGCATCAAACAGGAAATTAGAAATGCGTGCAACAAAGGTAAAACAGTTATAATGGGTGACTTCAATCTACATATAGATTGGGTGAATCAAATTGGCAGGGGTGCTGAGGAAGAGGATTTCTTGGAATGTATGCGGGATAGTTTTCTAAACCAACATGTAGAGGAACCAATGAGAGAGCAGGCTATTCTAGACTGGGTATTGAGTAATGAGGAAGGATTAGTTAGCAGTCTTGCTGTGCGTGGCACCTTGGGCAAGAATTACCATAATATGGTTGAGTTCTTCATTAGGATGGAGAGTGACATTGTTAATTCAGAAACAAGGGTTCTGAACTTAAAGAAAGGTAACTTTGAGGGTATGAGACGAGAATTGGCCAAGATAGACTGGCAATTGATTCTTAAAGGGTTGACGGTGGATATGCAATGGAAGGCATTTAAAGACTGCATGGATGAACTACAACAATTGTTCATCCCAGTTTGGCAAAATAATAAATCAGGGAAGGTAGTGCATCTGTGGATAACAAGGGAAATCAGGGATAGTATCAAAACAAAAGATGAAGCATACAAATTAGCCAGAAAAAGCAGCCTACCAGAGGACTGGGAGAAATTCAGAGTCCAGCAGAGGAGGACAAAGGGGTTAATTAGGAAAGGCAAAATAGATTATGAAAGAAAACTGGCAGGGAACATAAAAACTGACTGCAAAAGTTTTTATAAATATGTGAAGAGAAAAAGATTAGTTAAAACAAATGTAGGTCCCTTGCAGTCAGAAACAGGTGAATTGATCATGGGGAACAAGGACATGGCAGACCAATTGAATAACTACTTTGGTTCTGTCTTCACTAACGAAGACATAAATAACCTGCCGGAAATAGCAGGGGACCGAGGGTCAAATGAGATGGAGGAACTGAGTGAAATCCAGGTTAGCCGGAAAGTGGTGTTAGGTAAAATGAGTGGATTAATTTCATAGCAAAAGGATTTGAGTATAGGAGCAGGGAGGTTCTACTGCAGTTGTACAGGGTGTTGGTGAGACCACACCTGGAGTATTGCGTACAGTTTTGGTCTCCAAATCTGAGGAAGGACATTATTGCCATAGAGGGAGTGCAGAGAAGGTTCACCAGACTGATTCCTGGGATGTCAGGACTGTCTTATGAAGAAAGACTGGATAGACTTGGTTTATACTCTCTAGAATTTAGGAGATTGAGAGGGGATCTTATAGAAACTTACAAAATTCTTAAGGGGTTGGACAGGCTAGATGCAGGAAGATTGCTCCCGATGTTGGGGAAGTCCAGGACAAGGGGTCACAGCTTAAGGATAAGTGGGAAATCCTTTAAAACCGAGATGAGAAGAACTTTTTTCACACAGAGAGTGGTGAATCTCTGGAACTCCCTGCCACAGAGGGTAGTCGAGGCCAGTTCATTGGCTATATTTAAGAGGGAGTTAGATGTGGCCCTTGTGGCTAAGGGGATCAGAGGGTATGGAGAGAAGGCAGGTACGGGATACTGAGTTGGATGATCAGCCATGATCATATTGAATGGCGGTGCAGGCTCGAAGGGCCGAATGGCCTACTCCTGCACCTAATTTCTATGTTTCTATGTAAAGGCCGATAAATCCCCAGGGCCAGATAGGCTCCATCCCAGAGTACTTAAGGAAGTAGCCCCAGAAATAGTGGATGCATTAGTGATAATTTGGGTGAGGGTGAGAGAAAACGGGGAATTACTGACCAGTTAGTCTAACATCGGTAGTGGGGAAACTGCTAGTCAGTTATTAAAGATGGGATAGCAGCACATTTGGAAAGTGGTGAAATCATTGGACAAAGTCAGCATGGATTTATGAAAGGTAAATCATGTCTGACGAATCTTATAGAAATTTTCGAGGATGTAACTAGTAGATAAGGGAGAACCAGTGGATGTGTTATATCTGGACTTTCAGAAGGCTTTCGACAAGGTCCCACATAAGAGATTAGTATACAAACTTAAAGCACACGGTATTGGGGGTTCAGTATCGATGTGGATAGAGAACTGGCTGGCAGACAGGAAGCAAAGAGTAGGAGTAAACGGGTCCTTTTCAGAATGGCAGGCAGTGACTAGTGGGGTACCGCAAGACTCAGTGCTGGGACCCCAGCTATTTACAATATATATTAATGATTTGGACGAGGGAATTGAATGCAACATCTCCACGTTTGCGGATGACACAAGGCTGGGGGGCAGTGTTAGCTGTGAGGAGGATGCTAGGAGGCTGCAAGGTGACTTGGATAGTCTGGGTGAGTGGGAAAATGCATGGCAGATGCAGTATAATGTGGATAAATGTGAGGTTATCCACTTTGGTGGCAAAAACAGGAAAGTAGACTATTATCTGTGTGGTGGCCGATTAGGAAAAGGGGAGATGCAACGAGACCTGGGTGACATGATACACCAGTCATTGAAAGTAGGCATGCAGGTGCAGCAGGAAGTGAAGAAAGCGAATGGTCTGTTAGCATTCATAGCAAAAGGATTTGAGTATAGGAGCAGGGAGGTTCTACTGCAGTTGTACAGTGTCTTGGTGAGACCACACCTGGAGTATTGCGTACAGTTTTGGTCTCCTAATCTGAGGAAATACATTCTTGCCATAGAGGGAGTACAGAGAAGGTTCACCAGACTGATTCCTGGGATGTCAGGGCTTTCATATGAAGAAAGACTGGATAGACTCGGCTTGTACTCGCTAGAATTCAGAAGATTCAGGGGGATCTTATAGAAACTTACAAAATTCTTAAGTGGTTGGACAGGCTAGAAGCAGGAAGATTATTCCCGATGTTGGGGAAGTCCAGAACAAGGGGTCACAGTTTAAGGATAAGGGGGAAATCTTTTAGGACCGAGATGAGAAAAACATTTTTCACACAGAGAGTGGTGAATCTCTGGAATTCTCTGCCACAGAAGGTAGTTGAGGCCAGTTCATTGGCTATATTTAAGAGGGAGTTAGATGTGGCCCTTGTGGCTAAAGGGATCAGGGGGTATGGAGAGAAGGCAGGTACAGGATACTGAGTTGGATGATCAGCCATGATCATATTGAATGGCGGTGCAGGCTCGAAGGGCCGAATGGCCTACTCCTGCACCTATTTTCTATGTTTCTATGAATTTGATTCGTTTTTTGAAGAAGTAACTATGAAGGTTAATAAGGACAGGGTTGTAGATGTAGACTATATAGACTTTATCAAGGCCTTTGTCGCAGGTTAACCTAAGTCTGCTCTAGAAGAGTGGTCCGCTTGGGATTCAGGGAGAGATAGCTAACTGGAAACAAAATTGGCTTCATGGTAGGAAAAAGATGGTGGTAGAAGGTTGCTTTTTGGACTGGTGGTCTGTGAATAGCGGTGTGCCTCAGGGATCAGTATGGGGTCCATCGCTGTTTGTCATCTGCTTAAGATTAGGTTGAGAATTCGACCCAGCGCCGCCATTCATTGTGATCATGGCTGATCATCCCCTATCAATAACCCGTGCCTGCCTTCTCCCCATATCCCTTGACTCCACTAACCCCTAGAGCTCTATCTAACTCTCTCTTAAATCCATCCAGTGACTTGGCCTCCACTGCCCTCTGTGGCAGGGAATTCCATATAATTTGCATGATAAGCGAGTTTGCAAATGATACTAAAATAGGTAGTTTCATAAACAATGAAGATGATTATCAAGAACTATGGCAGGGTGTTGATCAGCTGAGCAAATGTGCCCAGGGCTTGCTAATGGAGTTGAATGTAGTTAAGTATGAGCAGCTGTATCTCTCTATTGTAGGAACATGGCTAGCAACTAAACATCTACAAAGCAAGTCATTGTGAGACAATTGTTGTAAATAATCATTCCAGAACAGAGGGTAGTCACAAGCGATGGTAGATGCCGGAATTTGGAACAAAAAAATAAACTGCTGGAAGAACTCAGCAGGTCAAGCAGCATCTGTGGAGCCAAAGGGATAGTCGTCTCAGATTGAAACTGATGCAGGGTCTCAAACGTGAAACATAGACTGGACATTATTTTCCATTTGATTATTTCACACATGCTCAGCTCATGGTCTATAAAGTTTACCGAGAAGACCAAAATAATTAACAACAATTTAACTGGAAGAATATTGATACAGAATAGAGAATCAGGAACTGTTGCAAAAGGCCATCCATCGATGGCGATTAAACTATGTGGGACAGACTGTAATCAGATCTTCATGATAGAAGGAAAAGCAGAAGCAAGTAGCAGTCTATCTTCTCATCATTATCACAGGGTTTCCAGGCTCAGAGGTAAAATGAAGTGAAAACACAACAGTGACCATTTAGTTGTATTAAGGCAAGAAAATCCCATAGTAACAAAGGCATCAAACTCAGGAAAAAGGGCTTTATCACTATGGCAATAAGGAATAACCAGATGTACAGGTTAAAACGATGAAATAGCAATGTAGGAAGATTTAGTTGTTCTCCCATGTGAGAATATTGTCAGGAGCAATCAAATCCAAGCTCCAATTTCCAATTGCCTCATTTGGGATTTGAGGAGCCCCAGCCTTCTAGAAGATTGATGTGAAAACATCAAAGAAACATCAAGTACACCAGGAGTGAGTGATATTACTCGAGGACAACTGACACAGAAGGCGAACCCTGACATCTTAACTCAGAGAAGATTACAACCCATTGAAGTAATCCCAACCAGTTCATTTTACATCTGGAATCCAAGTCCAAGTGTTTCAATTATTGGGCAGCAAGATAGGAAAAGCTATATCAGTAAATTAGGTGATTAAGAATTACAAAGCTCTTGTTGAATGGTTTAGTTAAATGCCTGTAAATTTATAAACATAGAAAATAGGTGCAGGAGTAGGCCATTCGGTCCTTCGAGCCAGCACCACCATTCAATATGATCATGGCTGATCATCTAAAATCAGTACCCCTTTGCTGCTTTTTCCCCATATCCCTTGATTCCTTTAGCCCTAAGAGCTAGATCTCACTATCTTTATAACAGTTTAACTCGTTTAAAACGGATATGAATATTAATAAAGTTGAGTTGTGTCAGTGCCTTCTTTGTCACCACATCAATTGAGCCCCCACATTGCAGAGGTTTCAGTCAGTCAGCATCCTTGGATGGGCATGTCAAGTGATCATCTCATCATTACAATGCAGATGTCTTAACAACAAAAAGGAGTTGCAGAGAACTTGTTAGTTAGGGTAAACTGGATGAGTCAACGTAAACTCTGCAAGTCAGCCTCAAGCAGCGCTCAGTATACCTGCCCTGCTTTGACAGAGGGATCAGACAACAAAGTTAATAAAGTAAGGCTGTGATTAACAGCTTAGTAAGTAAGGCTGTGAGTAACTGCCATTATAAACTTATCCCTGCAAAGACTAGATCTGCTGCATTCCAACTGGATGTCTGTTGGTGGTAGGGTGCAACATTGTGGTGAGAAAGACTATGAAAGGTTTTGGAGCAACAATGTGGCCTTGTTTGGACATCGCTCTCCACGGAGATTACTTCTGTTTGTGAACACATCGGATAGATCCATGGCTTGTGTGCCATTGTGGGGCAAATGCAGGCTGCATATTAATTTCTGTAAACACCTAGGGAGAAGGAACCAGTTCCATATGGATAGGCTTACTTAACTTTGTGCTGGAACAATTTCTTTGCACGTTTTGATGCAGCAAACACCACACCCAAGGGGAGAGCCAGCCCCTGCTTACAAACCGACCGGCCAGTCCTGACCATAGACTCAATGGACACACGGAGAATCCTGTCTAAGGTCAACCCGTGGAAAGCAGTTGGACCCGACAACATCCCAGGACGTGTGCTCAAGGAATGTGCTGATGAGTTAGCAGATGT
This sequence comes from Amblyraja radiata, assembly GCF_010909765.2. Lineage (NCBI taxonomy): Eukaryota > Metazoa > Chordata > Chondrichthyes > Rajiformes > Rajidae > Amblyraja > Amblyraja radiata. The sequence continues at coordinate 59,570,530 of NC_045970.1, read as the reverse complement.
GCTAACAGACATCTTCAACATCTCCCTTCTGCCCAGCCTTGCTAACTTCAGTGGCTGTTCCACTGACTCTCCCCCATCCCCCTCCAACGATGTCACCCCCGCTCTTCCCCACCCACACTACAGCCCTCTCACCCCCCCACCCCCTGACCACCCACCATCCCTCCAACACCCACAACCCCCCCCCCCCCCCTACACATCGCCCTGTCCCCCATCCACCCATCTGCCTTCCTCTGGCCCCAACTCCCATCCCTGCCGGGTGTTCACCATCCCCCCCGACCTCCCCCTCTCTCACACCGAATGGTCTGTCCTCAGCAGAGGTCTTACCTTTGTCCCCCTCTGTCCCCATCTCAATGAGTTCCGCGCCCACCATGACTTGGAGCGCTTCTACCGTCGCCTCCGCCTCACAGCGCACTTCCATGGGAAGGAGTCCTCGCCCCCCAATGATGACCTTTTTTCCCGTCTCCAACGCACCCCCTCCTCGTATAACCCCTCTCGTAAAGTCCCGGCTCTGGAACTCTTTATCCAGAACTGCCGCCGCGACGTCAACCGCCTCAACTTCTCCACTCCCCTGTCTCACTCCAATCTCTCCCCCCCTGAACGCACTGCCATTGAATCACTACGCAAAAACCCAGATTGGGTTATCAAACCAGCCGACAAGGGAGGTGCCGTGGTAGTCTGGCACGTCGATCTCTACAAAGCTGAGGCCACGCGCCAACTCTCGGACACCTCCTCCTACTTACCCTTGGACCATGACCCCACTGATGAGCACCAGGCCACCATATCTAGCACCATCACCGATTTCATCAATTCCCACGCCCTGCCCGACCAAGCTTCCAACCTCATCGTTCACCAAGCCCGCACGGCCCATTTTTACCTTCTCCCCAAAATCCACAAACCCGGTTCTCCCAGCAGACCCATTGTCTCTGCTTGTTCATGCCCCACCGAACTCATCTCCACATACCTTGACTCCATACTATCCCCCTTGGTCAAATCCCTTCCCACCTATGTTCAAGACACCTCAGACACTCTCCGCCACCTCCGCGCATTCCACTCTCTCGGCCCTCATCCCCTCATCTTCACCATGGACGTCCAGTCACTCTACACCTCCATCCCCCACCAGGATGGCCTCAAAGCCCTCCGGTTCTTCCTCGACCAGAGGAGCAACCTATACCCAGCCACTGACACCCTCCTCCGCCTAGCGGAGTTGGTCCTCACCCTCAACAACTTTACGTTTGACTCCTCCCATTTCCTCCAAACACAAGGCGTAGCTATGGGCACACGCATGGGCCCCAGCTACGCCTGCCTCTTTGTCGGGTACGTTGAACAATCCTTGTTCAATACGTACCAGGGCCCCATCCCTGACCTCTATTTCCGTTACATTGACGACTGCTTTGGGGCCACCTCCTGCACCCGCACACAACTGACTGACTTCATCCACTTCACCACCAACTTCCATCCGGCACTCCAATACACCTGGACCATTTCCGACACTTCCCTACCATTCCTTGACCTCACCACCTCCATCGCAGGGGACAGACTTTTGACCGACATACACTACAAACCAACTGACTCACATGGCTATCTGGACTACGCATCTTCCCACCCTGCCCCCTGTAAAGACTCCATCCCCTACTCCCAATTCCATCGCCTACGCCGCATCTGCTCCCAGGATGAGACGTTCCACACCAGGGCATCGGAAATGTCCTCGTTCTTCAGGGAACAGGGATTCCCCTCCGCCACCATAGATGAGGCTCGCACCAAGGTCTCATCCATACCCCGCAACACTGCTCTCTCTCCCCATCCCCGCACTCGCAACAAGGGCAGAGTCCCCCTAGTCCTCACCTTTCACCCCACCAGCCGGCAAAAACAACAAATAAGCCTCCGCCATTTCCGCCACCTCCAACGTGACCCCACCACTCGCCACATCTTCCCATCTCCCCCTATGTCTGCCTTCCGCAAAGACCGCTCCCTCCGCAACTCCCTTGTCAATTCTTCCCTTCCCTCCCGTACCACCCCCTCCCCGGGCACTTTCCGTTGCAACCGCAAGAAATGCAACACCTGTCCCTTCACCTCCCCCCTCGACTCCATTCAAGGACCCAAGCAGTCGTTCCAGGTGCGACAAAGGTTCACCTGTATCTCCTCCAACCTCATCTACTGCATCCGCTGCTCTAGATGTCAGCTGATTTACATCGGGGAGACTAAGCGGAGGTTGGGCGATCGTTTCGCCGAACACCTCCGCTCAGTCCGCAATAACCTACCTGAACTCCCGGTGGCTCAGCACTTCAACTCCCCCTCCCATTCCCAATCCGACCTCTCTGTCCTGGGTCTCCTCCATTGCCAGAGTGAGCAAGGGTCTCCTCCATTGCCAGAGTGAGCAACACTGGAAATTGGAGGAACAGCACCTCATATTCCGCCTGGGTTGCTTGCGTCCGGATGGCATGAACATTGAATTCTCCCAGTTTTGCTAGCCCTTGCTGTCTCCTCCCCTTCCTCAACCCTCGAGCTGTCTCCTCCCATCCCCCCGCCCTCGGGCTCCTCCTCCTCCTCCCTTTTTCCTTCCTTCGCCCCCCCACCCCCCATCAGTCTGAAGAAGGGTTTCGGCCCGAATCGTCGCCTATTTCCTTCGCTCCGTAGATGCTGCTGCACCCGCTGAGTTTCTCCAGCATTTTTGTGTACCTTCTCCCTTGGTCAAGCCATTGTCTCCACATGCCTCAAAACTTCCACAATAATCCCAATAACAAAGAAACCAGTTGTTGCCTGCCTAAATGACTATCGCCCTGTCACCCTGACCCCCATAGTAATGAAGTGCTTTGAACGCCTGGTGAAACCTCACATTACTGCCAGCCTCCCCTCATCGTTAGACCCCCTCCAGTTTGCCTATCGCCCCAACCGTTCTACAGAAGATGCCATCTCTACTACGCTGCACACAGCACAATACTCACTCATCTGGAAAACAAAAACACCTTCGCCAGAATCCTGTACATTGACTTCAGCTCAGCTTTTAATACCATCATCCCACAGAGACTTGTGGAGAAACTAACCCTGCTGGGCCTCAACACCACCCTGTGTCACTGGATCTTGGACTTTCTGACAGAGAGACCGCAGTCAGTCCGTGTTGGCAAGGACACCTCAGGCTCGATCACGCTGAGCACTGGCTCCCCTCAAGGCTGTGTGCTCAGCCCGCTGTTGTTCACACTGCTCACACATGGCTGTGCTGCCAGATTCAGAGACAATAAGATCATAAAATTCACAGATGACACAACAGTGGTGGGACTCATCAGTGGAGATGAGGAATCAATGTACAGGGAGGAAGTGAAACAACTAGTGGACTGGTGCGGCAACAACAATTTAGCATTAAATGTCGACAAAACAAAGGAAATGATTGTCGACTTCAGGAGGTCACAGCCAAAACACACACCCCTCAACATCAGTGGCACCACGGTGGAGAGAGTGTAGAGCATAAAGTTCCTCGGAGTGCAAATTACAGACAGTCTCACCTGGTCCAGGAACAACACAGGGATTGTCAAACGGGCCCATCAGCGACTGCACTACCTGAGGAAACTCAAACAGGCCTCACTCCCCACCAACATCCACAGGACTTTCTACAGGGGCACGGTGGAGTCTGTACTCACGTACTGCATAAACACGTGGTACTCCAACTGCAACTGCTCAGACAGGAAGTCTCTGCAGAGGGTAGTGAGGGTAGCAGAGAGGATCATTGGCGTCTCCCTACCCTCGGTACAAGAACGGTTCCAGAGCCGCTGTCTGAAAAAAGCTCTGAGAATAGCTAAGGACAAACTGTACCCCCTCCACACATGCCTGGATCTCCTGCCATCAGGCAAGAGATACCGTAGCATCAAAGCCCGGACTACCAGACTGCTAAACAGCTTCCTGCCACAGGCTGTGAGGCTGCTAAACAGTCACTCCACCTGATTCTGCGGCTTTGCACTGACATTTTAATAACTCTGGCACTGGCCACTCAAATCAGCTGCCCTGGACATTTTAATGACTGTTTTTACTGTATTTTAATGTTGCTGTTTTACCTGCTTTTAACAATTTATACTGTTTCATCAGGGACTGGATTGTTTTTACTGTTATTTTGTGTGAAATGTTTTAAGTTTCATGTGCGATGCTCCGTGTATTCCCTGGGAAACGTCTTCTCATTTTGCACTGTACAACTGTTGCTTTGCAAGATGACAATAAAAGTTGATTGATTGGTTGATTGATTGATTGATTGATTGAAAATAAAATACCTCCCTATAATACTTCAAGGGGTGGACCAAGGTAGTGGGGGTTCAACTGAGGAACCATTTAGAAAATTAAAGACAGATCACAAGATGGTTGTGTAAGGTAACACATGTGTAATAAGACCAATGTTGTCAGGATGGATCAGAACCCCTGCATGTAAAAAGTACCCTCCAAATAGAGAGTAGAGAAAAACGATAAACAGACAAAATAAAAATACATTTTACCTGAACCCATGAAGCATTCATTATAATATCATCACATTGGTAGCATAAATAAAAAATAAACAGCAACATATAAATATAAAGACCATATAACCATATAATCATATAACAATTGCAGCACAGAAACAGGCATCTCGGCCCTTCTAGTCCGTGCCAAACACTTACTCTCACCTAGTCCCATCTACCTGCACAGACCATAACCCTCCATTCCTTTCCCGTCCATATACCTATCCAATTTATTTTTAAATGATAAAATCGAACCTGCCTCCACCACTTCCACTGGAAGCTCATTCCACACAGCTACCACTCTCTGAGTAAAGAAGTGCCCCCTCATGTTACCCCTAAACTTGTGTCCCTTAATTCTCAAATCATGTCATCTTGTTTGAATCTTCCCTACTCTCAATGGAAAAAGCTTATCCACGTCAACTCTGTCTAACCCTCTCATCATTTTAAAGACCTCTATCAAGTCCCCCCTCAACCTTCTGCGCTCCAAAGAATAAAGACCTATCTTGTTCAACCTTTCTCTGTAACTTAGGTGCTGAAACCCAGGCAACATTCTAGTAAATCTCCTCTGTACTCTCTCTATTTTGCTGACATCTTTCCTATAATTAGGCGACCAAAATTGCACCCCATACTCCAGAATTGGCCTCACCAATGCCTTGTACAATTTTAACATTACATCCCAACTTCTATACTCAATGCTCTGATTTATAAAGGCCAGCACACCAAAAGCTTTCTTTACCACCCTATCTACATGAGATTCCACTTTCAGGGAACTGTGCACAGTTATTCCCAGATCCGTCTGTTCACCTGCATTCTTCAATTCCCTACCATTTACCATGTACGTCCTATTTTGATTTGTCCTGCCAAGATGTAGCACCTCACACTTATCAGCATTAAACTCTATCTGCCATCTTTCAGACCACTCTTCCAACTGGCATAAATCTCTCTGTAGACTTTGAAAATATACTTCATTATCCACAACCCCACCTATCTTAGTATCATCTGCATACTTACTAATCCAATTTACCACACCATCATCCAGATCATTGATGTACATGACAAACAACAGTGGACCCAACACAGATCCCTGTGGCACCCCACTAGTCACTGGCCTCCAACCTGACAAACAACCATCCACCATTACTCTCTGGCATCTCCCATTCAGCCACTGTTGAATCCATCTTGCTACTCCACCATTAATACCCAACCATTGAACGTTCTTAACCAACCTTCCATGAGGAACCTTGTCAAAGGCCTTACTGAAGTCCATATCCACTGCTTTACCCTCATCAATTTCCCGAGTAACCTCTTCAAAAAATTCAAGAAGATTAGTCAAACATGACCTTCCAGGCACAAATCCATGTTGACTGTTCCTAATCAGACCCTGTTTATCCAGATGCTTATATATATTATCTCTAAGTATCCTTTCCATTAATTTGCCCACCACTGACGTCAAACTAACAGGTCTATAATTGCTAGGTTTACTCTTAGACCCCTTTTTAAACAATGGAACAACATGCGCAGTACGCCAATCCTCCGGCACTATTCCCGTTTCTAATGACATTTGAAATATTTCTGTCATAGCCCCTGCTATTTCTACACTAACTTCCCTCAATGTCCTAGGGATTATCCTGTCCGGACCTGGAGACTTATCCACTTTTATATTTCTCAAAAGTGTCAGTACTTCCTCTTCTTTGAATCTCATAGTTTCCATAGCTACTCTACTTGTTTCCCTTACCTCACAGGTAGATAAGGTGGTCAACAAGGCTTTTGGCACTTTGGCCTTCATCAGTCAGAGAATTGAGTATAGAAGTTGGGAGGTTATGTTGCAGTTGTATAAGCCGTTGGTGAGACCGCATTTGGAATATTTTGTTCAGTTCTGGGCACCATGTTATAGGAAAGATATTGCCAAGCTCATAAAAGATTAATGAGGATGTTGCCAGAACTAGAGGGTGTGAGCTATAGGGAGAGGTTGAGTAGGCTGGGTCTGTATTCCATGGAGTGCAGGAGGATAAGGGGTGATCTTATAGAGGTGTATAAGATCATGAGAGGAATAGATCGGGTAGATGTGCTGTCTTTTGCCCTGAGTAGGGGAATTGAGGACCAGAGGACATAGGTTCAAGGTGAAGGGGAAAAGATTTAATAGGAATCCAAGGGATAACATTTTCATACAAAGGGTGGTGGGTGTATGGAACAAGCTGCCAGAGGAGGTAGTTGAGGCTGGAACTTTCCCATCATTTAAGAAACAGTTGGACAGGTACGTGGACAGGACAGGTTTGGAGGGATATGGACTAAGCATAGGCAAGTGGGATAGTGTAGCTGTGACATTGTTGGCCGGTGTGGGCGAGTTGGGCCGAATGGCCTGTTTCCACACTGTATCACTCTATGACTGACTCTATGGCCTATTCCACTTCTTGCTGCTCACAAGTGGTAGTAGCAAGGCTCGACTTAATGTGAAACTGAAGAACCCACGCAAGTCACATATATCAGTGAATTACCAAGCCTGATGAATGAAAGTCCCCATTCATTATCGGTTTAACAAATTAGAATGCTAGGGTAAAGAGTTTCAAAGAGCATCCTCATTTAACATATTCTTCCTTAGCAACCAACAGATTAAAAAAATGTCAAAAGGTAGCAACAGAGAAGGCACCCTTGTAACTATTGTTAAAGTTCAGTTTAAGCATGCATTTAAATATCAGTGCCTGCCATAATGTTTGGGACAATGAACTATCATTTATTTATTTGCCTCTGTACTCCACAATTTGTGATTTGTAATCGAAAACATCACATGTGGTTCAAGTGCACATTATCAGATTTTATTAAAGGGTATTATTATACATTTTGCTTTCACCATGTAGAAATTACAGCTGTGTTTATACATAGACACCCCCCCCCCCCCCCCCCCCCCCCCCCCACATTCAGGGGACCATAATGTTTGAGACACATGGCTTTGCGGGTGTTTGTAATTGTTCAGGGGTGTTTAAATGCCTCCTTAATGCAGGTATACGAGAGCTCTCAGCACCCAGTCTTTCCTCCAGTCTTTCCATCACCTTTGGAGACTTTTATTACTGTTTAGCAACATGAGGACAAATGTTGTGCCAATGAAAGTCAAAGAAGCCATTATGAGACTGCGAAATAAGAATAAAACTGACCTCCCAACTTCTATACTCAAGAATAATGCAGGGTGACTTGGACAGGTTGGGGGAGTGGGCAGATGCATGGCAGATGAAGTTTAATGCGAATAAATGTGAGGTTATCCACTTCGGTAGCAAAAAAAGGAAGGCAGATTATTATCTAAATGGCGTCAAGTTGGGAAAAGGGGAAGTACAACGGGATCTGGGGGGTCCTTGTACATCAGTCTATGAAAGTAAGCATGCAGGTACAGCAGGCAGTGAAGAAAGCGAATGGCATATTAATTCCCGGGATGGCGGGACTGTCATATTCTGAGAGAATGGAGCAGCTGGGCTTGTACACTCTGGAGTTTAGAAGGATGAGAGGGTATCTCAATGAAACATATAAGATTGTTAAGGGTTTGGGCACACTAGAGGCAGGAAACATGTTCCCGATGTTGGGGGAGTCCAGAACCAGGGGCCACAGTTTAAGAATAAGGAGTAAGCCATTTAAAACGGAGACGAGGAAACACTTTTTCTCACAGAGAGTGGTGAGTCTGTGGAATTCTCTGCCTCAGAGGGCGGTGGAGGCTGGTTCTCTGGATACTTTCAAGAGAGAGCTAGATAGGGCTCTTAAAAATAGCGGAGTCAGGGGATATGGGGAGAAGGCAGGAACGGGGTACTGATTGGGGATGATCAGCCGTGATCACATTGAATGGCGGTGCTGGCTTGAAGGGCAGAATGGCCTCCTCCTGCACCTATTGTCTATTGTCTAATGGGAATTACGAATTTGGTGCAATTTGTGGAAAGTGGTATTATTTGAGTGCAGCCTTTGGGGGATAGTGTTTAGAAACACTAGGACTGACAAAGGTATGTAGGATACAGGCAATAGTTGCATGTAAGGTCACTGGGTCAGAGGGCTTGACGCGCGGAGCCGCTCAATCCATCTGGAGGAATCCGTCACTGTTATTAATGCTAGAAACGCCTACTTTCCTACCTGTTAAAAACCGCCAAAATGTTGAATTTTAATGCTGAAAAAAATTGTAGGAGTCGGGGTAAGTGTGAGAGGCATGTACCCATCTTCAGAATTCCAAACGTGAAGTGAAATGAAGGTAAAGAGAAGTGAGAGCTGAAGGGACAACAGCAGCTAAAGTGCTTGGTAAACATTGGCCGTGCAGATATCGAAAATATTGGGAATTATCGCGTTTGCTCACTGCATTTCATCAACTAAGGCATTATTTGTGTTTTTTCTTGATTCCTTTGGTATCTAAAAAGTCTGAGAAGTGATAAATCTGGCTGTAAATTTGTCTTCAGATGCGTTTTCATTTTGTATGTAAAAACCCACTTGGGAACCATGGGCGATTTAAAAAAATTACAGCCAGATTTATCACTTCTGAAACTTTTTAGATGCCAAAGAAATCAAGAAAAAACACAAATACTGCCTTAGTTGATGAAATGCAGTGAGCAAACGGCCAATGTTCTTCAAGCACTCTGGCTGTTGTTGTCCCTTCAGCTCTCACTTCTATCTACCATAATTTCTCATCACTTTTGGAATTGTGAAGTAGGCTAAATGTCTCTCTCTCTCGTCCCGATTTCCATAATTATTTACAGCGCAAAAATTGACAATTTCAGCGGGTTTTAACGGGCCCGCTACGCTGGAAACAATGGTAAGCGCCTACCTGCAGTTCATCACGTGTAATCCAGTTGGCGTAGCGTAGCAACAGTGGGTCATGGGTCATGACCCGACTGCCGTGAAACCTCCCTATAAGAATTTACACAAGGATGGTTTAATATTTGGCAGCTTTTTGTCCTTGATTTCGGTCCTCAACTACAAACAGGACATTACTGACACGTGAACATTACTAGTACTTGGCAAAGATCTTAGAGCAGACCAGAGCGTGGGTTACTCTCACGCAAACGCATAGTACGCTCATGGGCAGATTCATGGGTGATTATAGGACCCATTTTAGCAACCAGCATCCGCCATCTTGTTCCGCCATCTTGCTTCCGGCCAAAGATCGGATCTTTGTTTCCGCAGCGGGGAGAGGGAGTGTGGGGCCCGGGGCAGCGGGGAGAGAGAGTGTGGGGCCCGGGGCAGCGGGGAGAGGGAGTGTGCGGCCCGGGGCAGCGGGGAGAGGGAGTGTGGGGCCCGGGGCAGCGGGGAGAGGGAGTGTGGGGCCCGGGGCAGCGGGGAGAGGGAGTGTGGGACCCGGGGCAGCGGGGAGAGGGAGTGTGGGGCCCGGGGCAGTGGGGAGAGGGAGTGTGCAGCCCAGGGCAGCGGGGAGAGGGGCATATGGGGGGGAGACATTGTAGTGTGGGGGCAGGCGAGGGAGTGCTGGGGGGGATGGTGGGGGGGGGGGGATAGGGCCTAATGTGTGTGAAGGTGCGGGGGAGGTTTACAATGTTTCTTACTTAATGTCCCTTGTCTAGTCTGAAATAAAGTTCATCATTGTGTGAGGAAAGAGTTAACAGACATGGTTGATTTAGACTAGGGATAGAAAAATAACATAGAAAGAAATAAGATGTCAGCAGAAGCCAGACTGCTAGTAGAATAGAAAGTAACGATATAAAGAACAGAGAGAAATTCTAGATAAAAAGTAGCAACAGAAATACTTCAGTAGAAGTTTGGGTGGGCGTTCCACGACGTTCTCGTGGGAATCTGGGTTTTATGTTATGATTGGAAGAAGCTCAATGGGTGTGAAAATAGTGAAAAGAAATGTATAAAGATAGAAGACATCCCGATCCTCGGTGTGCCTCTAGGGGACATCAGCGGTGAGGCACCTATTCTGCAGAATATGAAATTAATAAAAACAATTCTTTGTCTGAATTTGTCTCAAGAGCATTTGTGATTTTTGAATCTCACAACTTGGGGGCTCGTTTCCGAGATCCAATACTCTAGACAGCTGACGGGAGTAGACGGACGAAGGGAAGGTGCACCCTGCTAAGTTCAGCGGTCTCAGACTCCTTGCTTGCTGTCAGCTGTTTGAGCAGTAGTATCCGGACCAAACAGAGACTCGGCAAAGAAGTGAGAGTGATAGGAGATCGCGAAAATCGAGTGATTCTGTGCATAGACCCCGGTAAGAAACTTTGACTATTATAGTATTACCTGGGCAATTTGATAAGAGATCGGAGAGGAATTCCGATCGAGAGAATGGGAAATGTAAATGAAAAACCTGAAAGGGAGGGGAAAGGCCGTAAGCCAAATCCCCGCATTCTGCCCAATAGTCCGTTGGGGCGAATGCTGAACCGCTGGGGGGGAAGGAAATACCCAGGGGTTGGAGAAGACAACAATGATAAGGTATTGTTATATTGAATGGCCAAAACACCCGATAAAAGGAGCTTCGGTCTGGTGGCTGGAGGATGGGTCAGATGAGGATTGGGTACAGCAGGCATTGAATGTATATGTGAAAAATAAACCCAATGCAATGATAGAAGAAACCATGTATGCCGCGGTATGGGAAACAGGATGTAATTTGTTGAAATTAAAAGAATAGGTTGAACAGTTAAATCCCTCAGCATCCTCATGGAATTTACTGGAGAACCTAGCTCCTCCCTATGTACATCAATTACCCGAAGTAGCGCCGCCAATTCAACCCCCGTCCCCACTCGTAGCGACGGGAGTGGAAGAGGTGACACCCGGGTCCGCTCTGGTGGTAAAGAGAAAGGTCAGGGTAAAACAAGAATTTAATGATGATGTTACTGACAGTGATGATACCGACAGTGACCTACCGGACCGCAGGAGTGAGAAAGAAAAAGGAATAAAGAGACAGGAGGCAGTCGGGGTAGATGAATTAAATCCCCCGTCACCAAGAGAGGGAGTCAGAAGGTCAGACAGAGCAAAAAGAGGATCGGTAAAAATTAGACCCCTAAGAGAGGTACCCATGGGAGGACCCCAAGGGGGAATGGGGTTTGTTAATGTCCCCTTAACTAGTACTGAAGTGAGGAATTTCAAGAGAGAAATGAAAAGCCTCCTAGGGGATCCTTTAGGTCTGGCAGAGCAGTTAGATCAATTCCTTGGGCCAAACACTTATACATGGGAGGAGTTGATGGCCATTATGGGGAATCTCTTCACACCAGAGGAGAGGCAAATGATTAGGGCAGCATCAATGAAAAAGTGGGAACAGGAGAACCCTCCAGGGCAGCAGAATGCGGCGGCAGCAGATAAATTCACAGTACAAGAGCCAGATTGGGACAAGGGAACAGAAGCAGGACGAAGGAATATGAAGGACCTGCAGGATATAATTATAAAAGGGATAAGAGAGGCAGTACCCAAAGGACAGAATTTCGAATGAGCATTTGAGAATGGACTGCAGAAAGATGAGGCCCCGACAGTGTTCCTTCAAAGACTCAGGAAGAACATGCAACAGTATTCCGGAATAGACCCGGACTCAGGGGCAGGACAACAATTGCTTAGGGCCAATTTCGTGACCAAATCCTGGCCTGATGTAAGGAAGAAATTAGAAAAGATGGATGACTGGAATGAGAAACCACTACCTCAGTTGCTTACAGAGGTCCAGAAAGTGTACGTGCGGAGAGATGAGATAAAACAGAAGGGGAAGGCAATGATTATGTTGCAGGCAGTAGAAAAACAGCAAATAAGGAACAGATAGAGACAGGAAAGTTCCTGAGACAGGATGATAAGGGAGTTAACCCGAAAGTAGCAGATAAGAAGACGGCAGATGCCGCGAAAGGGAGATGTGATAGAAGACGGCAAAGGCCGGGGACAAGAGTGCAGGCAGGGAGAAAATATAAATTGAATAATCTATTTGAAGTAAGAATGAAACGAAGTGATTTGTTTGAAAACCGGTTTGGAACAAATGGTTGAAATGAGCAAGTTGTAAAATTGAACACAGACGCCCCCGTGGCGGAGGTGGGAATTCCCACTGTGTTTGGGCCGTGGGGGATTGCGAACAAGCTGCAAAAATGAACTCTTTGTATCCTGGTAACCTGAAAAAGAGAAGTTGTAAAAATCGTTTCTTGATGTTCTATTAGATTTCTTGTCAGTAAAGTTAACTGGAAATAAGTTAATTGATGAAACATGACCAGCTTTTATGTTGTTTTATGGTAGACATACAAGTTGAGAAACACAGACACAGAGACACAGAGAGAGCCAGATACAGAGAGAGAGAGAGAGAGAGACAGACACAGAGACAGCCAGAAAGAGAGAGAAAGATTTTATTTATTTAGCGAATGCAAAGTCCTTTAGCCAAGCAGTTGCCTCTTGATCTGCTGTATGAAGGGTGACAAGTCCTCCTTTGAGTCTTTGTTGAAGGCATGCTTCAATGATGTGTTGTAAGGGAGTGCCACAAGCACACCGTGGGGTTGGACTGCTGCCCCATTTGTGAAGGCTGGCCAAGCAGGGGCCCATGTCCAGTCCTGAATCTATTCAGCGTCGAGAGAGAGAGAGAGAGAGAGAGAGAGACAGAGAGCGAGAGAGAGACACAGACACAGTACGAGTAAGACAGTACCCCATTTCGACCGAGGGACGAAAAGGCTTACAACCAATCATTGAGAATTTATTAGAGGATGGGTTATTGGAACCATGTATGTCCCCCTACAATACTCTGATCCTACCAGTCAGAAAGACCGACAGGACATTTAGACTCGTACAGGACTTGAGGGAACTGACAAGGTGGTCCAAGCCCGACACCCGGTAGTGCCTAACCCTTACACCATCATGGGACGGGATACCCCCAAGCCACAAATGGTTTAGTGTGGTAGATTTAAAGGATGCCTTCTGGAGCTGTCCGCTGGCAAAAGAGAGTAGAGACTTATTCGCCTTTGAGTGGGAAAACCTAAAAACCGGGCGAAAGCAACAATTCCGGTGGGGCGGTGCTCCCTCAAGGTTTTACAGAATCACCAAATTTTT